>NC_068448.1:15871305-16128805 GCF_023373465.1 Oncorhynchus keta
TGGAGCTGTAAGAGGTACTGTCTCTGAAAAACTGAAATTAGATGGAGCTGTAAGAGGTACTGTGTCTCTGAAATACTGAAATTAGTTGGAGCTGTAAGAGGTACTGTCTCTGTAATACTGAAATTAGTTGGAGCTGTAAGAGGTACTGTCTCTGAAATACCGAAATTAGATGGAGCTGTAAGAGGTTCTGTCTCTGAAATTAGTTGGAGCTGTAAGAGGTTCTGTCTCTGAAATACTGAAATTAGATGGAGCTGTAAGAGGTACTGTGTATCTGAAATACCGAAATTAGATGGAGCTGTAAGAGGTTCTGTCTCTGAAATGAGTTGGAGCTGTAAGAGGTACTGTGTCTCTGAAATACTGAAATTAGTTGGAGCTGTAAGAGGTACTGTCTCTGAAATACTGAAATTAGATGGAGCTGTAAGAGGTACTGTGTCTCTGAAATACTGAAATTAGATGGAGCTGTAAGAGGTTCTGTCTCTGAAATACTGAAATTAGTTGGAGCTGTAAGAGGTACTGTCTCTGAAATACTGAAATTAGATGGAGCTGTAAGAGGTACTGTGTCTCTGAAATACTGAAATTAGATGGAGCTGTAAGAGGTTCTGTCTCTGAAATACTGAAATTAGTTGGAGCTGTAAGAGGTACTGTCTCTGAAATACTGAAATTAGTTGGAGCTGTAAGAGGTACTGTGTCTCTGAAATACTGAAATTAGTTGGAGCTGTAAGAGGTACTGTCTCTGAAATACTGAAATTAGATGGAGCTGTAAGAGGTTCTGTCTCTGAAATACTGAAATTAGTTGGAGCTGTAAGAGGTTCTGTCTCTGAAATACTGAAATTAGTTGGAGCTGTAAGAGGTACTGTCTCTGAAATACTGAAATTAGTTGGAGCTGTAAGAGGTACTGTGCCTCTGAAATACTGAAATTAGATGGAGCTGTAAGAGGTACTGTGTCTCTGAAATACTGAAATTAGTTGGAGCTGTAAGAGGTACTGTGTCTCTGAAATACTGAAATTAGTTGGAGCTGTAAGAGGTACTGTCTCTGAAATACCGAAATTAGATGGAGCTGTAAGAGGTTCTGTCTCTGAAATTAGTTGGAGCTGTAAGAGGTTCTGACTCTGAAATACTGAAATTAATTGGAGCTGTAAGAGGTACTGTCTCTGAAATACTGAAATTAGTTGGAGCTGTAAGAGGTACTGTGCCTCTGAAATACTGAAATTAGATGGAGCTGTAAGAGGTACTGTGTCTCTGAAATACTGAAATTAGTTGGAGCTGTAAGAGGTACTGTGTCTCTGAAATACTGAAATTAGTTGGAGCTGTAAGAGGTACTGTGCCTCTGAAATACTGAAATTAGTTGGAGCTGTAAGAGCTACTGTGCCTCTGAAATACTGAAATGAGTTGGAGCTGTAAGAGGTACTGTGTCTCTGAAATACTGAAATTAGTTGGAGCTGTAAGAGGTTCTTTCTCTGAAATACTGAAATTAGTTGGAGCTGTAAGAGGTACTGTGCCTCTGAAATACTGAAATTAGATGGAGCTGTAAGAGGTACTGTGTCTCTGAAATACTGAAATTAGTTGGAGCTGTAAGAGGTACTGTGTCTCTGAAATACTGAAATTAGTTGGAGCTGTAAGAGGTACTGTGTCTCTGAAATACTGAAATTAGTTGGAGCTGTAAGAGGAACTGTTTCTGAAATACTGAAATTAGTTGGAGCTGTAAGAGGTTCTTTCTCTGAAATACTGAAATTAGTTGGAGCTGTAAGAGGTTCTGTCTCTGAAATACTGAAATTAGTTGGAGCTGTAAGAGGTTCTGTCTCTGAAATACTGAAATTAGTTGGAGCTGTAAGAGGTACTGTCTCTGAAATACTGAAATTAGTTGGAGCTGTAAGAGGTACTGTGTCTCTGAAATACTGAAATGAGTTGGAGCTGTAAGAGGTACTGTGTCTCTGAAATACTGAAATTAGTTGGAGCTGTAAGAGGTACTGTGCCTCTGAAATACTGAAATTAGTTGTAGCTGTAAGAGGTACTGTGCCTCTGAAATACTGAAATTAGTTGGAGCTGTAAGAGGTTCTGTCTCTGAAATACTGAAATTAGTTGGAGCTGTAAGAGGTTCTGTCTCTGAAATACTGAAATTAGATGGAGCTGTAAGAGGTTCTGTCTCTGAAATACTGAAATTAGATGGAGCTGTAAGAGGTACTGTCTCTGAAATACTGAAATTAGATGGAGCTGTAAGAGGTTCTATCTCTGAAATACTGAAATTAGTTGGAGCTGTAAGAGGTACTGTGCCTCTGAAATACTGAAATTAGTTGGAGCTGTAAGAGGTTCTGTCTCTGAAATACTGAAATTAGTTGGAGCTGTAAGAGGTACTGTCTCTGAAATACTGAAATTAGATGGAGCTGTAAGAGGTACTGTCTCTGAAATACTGAAATTAGATGGAGCTGTAAGAGGTACAGTGTCTCTGAAATACTGAAATGAGTTGGAGCTGTAAGAGGTACAGTGTCTCTGAAATACTGAAATGAGTTGGAGCTGTAAGAGGTACTGTGCCTCTGAAATACTGAAATTAGATGGAGCTGTAAGAGGTACTGTCTCTGAAATACTGAATTATTTTCGCATCTGAACTTCAGTGGAACTGGGAGCTGTAACACATTGAGCATGTTTAAGCACCTGTTGTAATGTAAAATGTGGGCAGCGGGTAGACTAGCGGTTAAGAGCGTTGGGCCAGTCACCGAAAGCCAACTAGGTGAAAGATGTTTTGATGTGCCCTTGAGCAAGGCTCTTAACCCTAATTGCTCCAGGATCCCTGTCAATAATGCCTGATCACTGGCTGTGTCCCCTCTCTGCAAGGATGTCTCAGGGGGAGGGGAAAATGCAAAAAACACATTTCCAATTCACACCTGAATAAAACACACTTGTACATGTGTGAAATAGGACAAACGTAAGCACCCACCTAATTCTTATTATAAATGGGGTCCACATATCGGAAACCTCAGGGGGGAGGAAGCTGGCTAGGAAACAGATTGTGGTCTGTAGCAACTAGATGAAATATGGGTTTGGAGGCTATGCATGTGTGCTTAGCGAGGTGCGTTTTGCATCATACAGTACAGATTATTTCATTTAGAAATACACCTATTGGGTGAACTGGAATCCTGACCAATAGGAACAGCCTTGTAATAGAAAGCCCATATTATGTGTTATACATCCAGTGTTTTATGGCATGTTGAATGTGTGCAGGGTTCAATCCCAGGTTGTCCTACCACTCTGTCCATCTTCTTATCTGTTCATGTGCTTCTCTATCTCTCCTCTCCGTTCTTCTCCCTTTCTATCTCTTCTCCCCCTCATCCCCTTTACATCAGTCTATCTCTTCTCCCCCTCATCCCCTTTACATCAGTCTATCTCATCTCCCCCTCATCCCCTTTACATCAGTCTCTCTCTTCTCCCCCTCATCCCCTTTACATCAGTCTATCTCTTCTCCCCCTCATCCCCTTTACATCAGTCTATCTCTTCTCCTCCTCATCCCCTTTACATCAGTCTATCTCTTCTCCCCCTCATCCCCTTTACATCAGTCTATCTCTTCTCCTCCTCATCCCCTTTACATCAGTCTATCTCTTCTCCCCCTCATCCCCTTTACATCAGTCTATCTCATCTCCCCCTCATCCCCTTTACATCAGTCTCTCTCTTCTCCCCCTCATCCCCTTTACATCAGTCTATCTCTTCTCCCCCTCATCCCCTTTACATCAGTCTATCTCTTCTCCTCCTCATCCCCTTTACATCAGTCTATCTCTTCTCCCCCTCATCCCCTTTACATCAGTCTATCTCTTCTCCCCCTCATCCCCTTTACATCAGTCTATCTCTTCTCCCCCTCATCCCCTTTACATCAGTCTATCTCTTCTCCTCCTCATCCCCTTTACATCAGTCTATCTCTTCTCCCCCTCATCCCCTTTACATCAGTCTATCTCATCTCCCCCTCATCCCCTTTACATCAGTCTATCTCTTCTCCCCCTCATCCCCTTTACATCAGTCTCTCTCTTCTTCCCCTCATCCCCTTTACATCAGTCTATCTCTTCTCCCCCTCATCCCCTTTACATCAGTCTATCTCTTCTCCCCCTCCTCCCCCTCCCCCCCCCTCCTATCTGTCTATCTCTTCTCCCCCTCCTCCTCCTCCCCCTCCTATCTGTCTATATCTTCTCCCCCTCCTCCTCCTCCACCTCCCCCTCCTATCTGTCTCTCTTCTCCTCCACCTCCCCCTCCTATCTGTCTATCTCTTCTCCTCCTCCTCCACCTCCTATCTGTCTATCTCTTCTCCCCCTCCTCCATCTCCTATCTGTATATCTCTTCTCCCCCTCCTATCTGTCTATCTCTTCTCCCCCTCCTCCTCCTCCACCTCCCCCTCCTATCTGTTTATCTCTTCTCCCCCTCCTCCTCCTCCCCCTCCCCTCCCCCTCCTATCTGTCTATATCTTCTCCCCCTCCTCCTCCTCCACCTCCCCCTCCTATCTGTCTATCTCTTCTCCCCCTCCTCCTCCTCCCCCTCCCCCTCCTATCTGTCTATCTCTTCTCCTCCTCCTCTACCTCCTATCTGTCTATCTCTTCTCCTCCTCCTCTACCTCCTATCTGTCTATCTCTTCTCCTCCTCCTCTACCTCCTATCTGTCTATCTCTTCTCCCCCTCCTCCACCTCCCCCTCCTATCTGTCTATCTCTTCTCCCCTCCTCCACCTCCCCCTCCTATCTGTCTATCTCTTCTCCCCCTCCTCCTCCTCCCCTTCCCCCTCCTATCTGTCTATCTCTTCTCCTCCTCCTCTACCTCCTATCTGTCTATCTCTTCTCCTCCTCCTCTACCTCCTATCTGTCTATCTCTTCTCCTCCTCCTCTACCTCCTATCTGTCTATCTCTTCTCCCCCTCCTCCACCTCCCCCTCCTATCTGTCTATCTCTTCTCCCCCTCCTCCACCTCCCCCTCCTATCTGTCTATCTCTTCTCCCCCTCCTCCTCCTCCACCTCCTATCTGTCTATCTCTTCTCCTCCTCCTCTACCTCCTATCTGTCTATCTCTTCTCCTCCTCCTCTACCTCCTATCTGTCTATCTCTTCTCCCCTCCTCCTCTACCTCCTATCTGTCTATCTCTTCTCCCCCTCCTCCTCCTCCACCTCCTATCTGTCTATCTCTTCTCCTCCTCCTCCACCTCCCCCTCCTATCTGTCTATCTCTTCTCCCCCTCCTCCTCCTCCACCTCCTATCTGTCTATCTCTTCTCCTCCTCCTCCACCTCCTATCTGTCTATCTCTTCTCCTCCTCCTCCTATCTGTCTATCTCTTCTCCTCCACCTCCCCCTCCTATCTGTCTATCTCTTCTCCTCCTCCTCCACCTCCTATCTGTCTATTTCTTCGCCCCCTCCTCCATCTCCTATCTGTCTATCTCTTCTCCCGCTCCTATCTGTCTATCTCCCCCTCCCCTTGCTATCTGTCTATCTGTCCACCCGTGCATCTGTACCTGACGACCCTCGCATGCAAGGCATCTCTCTTTCCCCATCCCTATATCGTTCTCCTTTACTCCTCTCTCTCCTCTTTCTCTCATACTCCCTCTTTCCCTTTCATCCTCGCTCTCCTTCCCTCTCTCTCACCATTTTCTCTCTCCTCTGTATCTCTCTCTCTCTCTGTATCTCTCTCTCCTCTGTATCTCTCTCTCTCTCTCTGTATCTCTCTATCTCCTCTGTATCTCTCTCTCTCTCCTCTGTATCTCTCTCTCTCCTCTGTATCTCTCTCTCCTCTGTATCTCTCTCTCCTCTGTATCTCTCTATCTCCTCTGTATCTCTCTCTCCTCTATATCTCTCTATCTCCTCTGTATCTCTCTCTCTCTGTATCTCTCTATCTCCTCTGTATCTCTCTATCTCCTCTGTATCTCTCTCTCTCTCTCTGTATCTCTCTATCTCCTCCGTATCTCTCTATCCTCTGTATCTCTCTCTCTCTCTCCTCTGTATCTCTCTCTCTCTGTATCTCTCTATCTCCTCTGTATCTCTCTCTCCTCTGTATCTCTCTCTCCTCTGTATCTCTCTCTCCTCTGTATCTCTCTATCTCCTCTGTATCTCTCTCTCTCCTCTGTATCTCTCTCCTCTGTATCTCTCTCTCTCTCTGTATCTCTCTATCTCCTCTGTATCTCTCTATCTCCTCTGTATCTCTCTCTCTCCTCTGTATCTCTCTCTCTCCTCTGTATCTCTCTCTCCTCTGTATCTCTCTCTCCTCTGTATCTCTCTATCTCCTCTGTATCTCTCTCTCTCTGTATCTCTCTATCTCCTCTGTATCTCTCTCTCTCCTCTGTATCTCTCTATCTCCTCTGTATCTCTCTCTCTCTGTATCTCTATCTCCTCTGTATCTCTCTATCTCCTCTGTATCTCTCTATCCTCTGTATCTCTCTCTCTCTCTCTCTCTGTATCTCTCTCTCTCTTTTCTTCTGTATCTCTCTCTCCTCTGTATCTCTCTCTCTCTCCTCTGTATCTCTCTCTCTCTGTATCTCTCTATCTCCTCTGTATCTCTCTCTCCTCTGTATCTCTCTCTCCTCTGTATCTCTCTCTCCTCTGTATCTCTCTATCTCCTCTGTATCTCTCTCTCTCTCTGTATCTCTCTCCTCTGTATCTCTCTCTCTCTCTGTATCTCTCTATCTCCTCTGTATCTCTCTCTCTCTCTGTATCTCTCTATCTCCTCTGTATCTCTCTCTCTCCTCTGTATCTCTCTCTCTCCTCTGTATCTCTCTCTCCTCTGTATCTCTCTCTCTCTCCTCTGTATCTCTCTATCTCCTCTGTATCTCTCTCTCTCCTCTGTATCTCTCTCTCCTCTGTATCTATCTCTCTCTCCTCTGTATCTCTCTATCTCCTCTGTATCTCTCTCTCTCCTCTGTATCTCTCTCTCCTCTGTATCTCTCTCTCCTCTGTATCTCTCTCTCTCCTCTGTATCTCTCTCTCTCCTCTGTATCTCTCTCTCCTCTGTATCTCTCTCTCCTCTGTATCTCTCTATCTCCTCTGTATCTCTCTCTCTCTCTGTATCTCTCTATCTCCTCTGTATCTCTCTCTCTCCTCTGTATCTCTCTATCTCCTCTGTATCTCTCTCTCTCTGTATCTCTCTATCTCCTCTGTATCTCTCTATCCTCTGTATCTCTCTCTCTCTCTCTCCTCTGTATCTCTCTCTCTCTTTTCTTCTGTATCTCTCTCTCTCCTCTGTATCTCTCTATCTCCTCTGTATCTCTCTCTCTTCTGTATCTCTCTCTCTCTATCTCTCTATCTCCTCTGTATCTCTCTCTCTGTATCTCTCTATCTCCTCTGTATCTCTCTATCTCCTCTGTATCTCTCTCTCTCCTCTGTATCTATCTCTCTCTCCTCTGTATCTCTGTATCTCCTCTGTATCTCTCTCTCTCTCCTCTGTATCTCTCTCTCCTCTGTATCTATCTCTCTCTCCTCTGTATCTCTCTATCTCCTCTGTATCTCTCTCTCTCCTCTGTATCTCTCTCTCCTCTGTATCTCTCTCTCCTCTGTATCTATCTCTCTCCTCTGTATCTCTCTATCTCATCTGTATCTCTCTCTCTCCTCTGTATCTCTCTCTCCTCTGTATCTCTCTGCTGTGCTGTGTGAATAATAGCCTTCCCCTCCTGGTGAACTCAGCTGATAATCCTGGGGAAGCAGTAAGAGCTCATTGATCAGCTTCGCTGACAGGCCCACAAGCCCCAGCACAGAAACAACATGCAAACAACACACACTGCTGCAGGCTCTGCATGGATTGAAAATGTGTGTGTATGTATGGGTCTACTGATGTGACTACCGTCGGTCTACCGATGTGACTACCGTAGGTCTACTGATGTGACTACCGTCGGTCTACCGATGTGACTACGTCGGTCTTTTTTGTCCATTAAAATAACATCAAATTGATCAGAAATACAGTGTAGACATGGTTAATGTTGTAAATGACTATTGTAGTTTGGAAACAAATAATTTTTTATGGAATATCTACATAGGTGTACAGAGGCCCATTATCGGCAACCATCACTCCTGTGTTCCAATGGCACGTTGTGTTAGTTAATCAATCACGACCGGGAGGTCCGTGGGGCGACGCACAATTGGCCTAGTGCCGTCCGGGTTAGGGAGGGTTTGGCCGGAAGGGATATACTTGCCAGGTGCACGGTGTTTCCTCCGACACATTAGTGCGTCTGGCTTCCGGGTTGGATGCGCGCTGTGTTAAGAAACAGTGTGGCTTGGTTGGGTTGTGTATCGGAGGATGCATAACTTTCAACCTTCATCTCTCCCGAGCCCGTACGGGAGTTGTAGCGATGAGACAAGATAGTAGCTACTAAACAATTGGATACCGGTGTGATGGTTGCTGATAATGGGCCTCTGTACACCTGTGTAGATATTCCATAAAAAAATCTGCAATTTCCAGCTACAATAGACATTTACAACATTAACAATGTCTACACTGTATTTCTGATCTATTTGATGTTATTATAATGGACCAAAAATGTGCTTTTCTTTAAAAAACAAGGACATTTCTAAGTGACCCCAAACTTTTGAAAGTTTGTGTACATACTTAGTGTAGGGTCTATGTATAGTTGTGTATGTCGGTGGCATGTTTAGCATATAGAGAATCTCCTCTATGTTCATCCGTCCTCCTCACATGATCCCTCCTTTATCTTCCTCTCCTGCTGCTGTGTGTGTTTGTCTGTCTGTGTATCTGTGTGTGTGTGTGTGTGTGTGTGTGTGTGTGTGTGTGTGTGTGTGTGTGTGTGTGTGTGTGTGTGTGTGTGTGTGTGTGTGTGTGTGTGTGTGTGTGTGTGTGTGTGTGTGTGTGTGTGTGTGTGTGTGTGTGTGTGTGTGTGTGTGTGTGTGTGTGTGTGTGTGTGTGTGTGTGAGTTTGACTGCTGCGTTCATGTGTATATGCAGCATATTTGCGTGGTTGGTATGTATATGCTGTGTTTGCAGGATGGTGTGTGTGTGTGTGTGTGTGTGTGTGTGTGTGTGTGTGTGTGTGTGTGTGTGTGTGTGTGTGTGTGTGTGTGTGTGTGTGTGTGTGTGTGTGTGTGTGTGTGTGTGTGTGTGTGTGTGTGTGTGTGTGCAGCACATATGGGAGGCATAAATCCTCCCAGCATTCCTTGGGCCCGGACCGTCAGAGCAGAGAGGGGTTAACATGCACATGGACTTGGGCTGAGGCTGATATGAAATTGACCTGTTGATTGATTGAAACAATTAATTATTTTTTGCACCTCTATGCTTTTATTGCCGGGCCTAACAATCATTATTTCTCCTCACAAGGCAAGTGAAGACAGGAGATTGTTTTATAATATATCTACTAAACCCAACGAAGCTTATGCTAAAGCTAAAGATTGCAAACACTTATGTTTCTCAATGTAGGACATTTTCAGCTGGCTCAAATTGGCTGTTTTGTAGTCAGTCAGTCACAACACTGTAAGGGGTCAATGTGCAGAATACAGCGGCTTGCTTAGGACGTCTTCCCAACAATGAAAAATATAAGTTAAATATTAACACGAGGAATAAAATACACAAGAATGGAACTATACAGGGAGTGCTTAGAAAGGACTTGCCAGTAGATTGCTAGACTGCTAGTAGACTGCTAGCTAAGATTTTGCAAGTATGATGTTGACATGATCAGTCCAATCAAAGCTACTGTACATATAACGTCATTTCACATCATTGTATCTGTCTGTGGCCAATGACCTTCAGCCTTTTTGGATGGGCACTTCTAATGTAACTCTATTGCAGGACCCAAGGGGCTAGAATTTTTTACGTCTACCATTAGACTTAGTTGTGACGTAGCGTCCCCATGAGTGACAGAACACTGAGCCAATCACGGCGCAACACTCCGTATGTTCTTCTGGCTTGCCCCACCACAGAAAGCACTGAGCTAAGCTGAATAACCTACATTTTGGAGCTGCCTTACTCAAGAAAACAAAAAAGAGTCCATGTTTGTATGCAACTTTATTAACTCAATGATATTTATATATTTTTTACATTGTTTGTAAACTGATATGTGACACGTATTAATGCCAAAATAACAGGCAAAAACTGTGGGGCCCAAAACAGGTGGAGCTGCCCTGAATGACGGGTGACCACTGCACGTGTTAATGCCAAAATAACATGCAAAACAGGCAAGAAATCTGGGGCTCTGCCCTGAATGACGGGTGACCACTGCACGTGTTAATGCCAAAATAACATGCAAAACAGGCAAGAAATCTGGGGCTCTGCCCTGAATGACGGGTGACCACTGCTCATTGATCTATGCAATCCCATTTGTCTTGTCCCTATTTGCACACAACAATATGCAGCCATCATGACAGATCAGCGTAAGAAGGCAGACAGAGCAGGTGTCTATAGGGCAATTATTCTCTCTCTTTAAACATGACAGATGGATCTAGGCTACGAGCCTCTATCAAATCCAAATGATTACCCATCATTAGCCTACAGAGAAGGCCTACTGCTATTCGCTGTTTGTTGGTGGGGAGGTGCTGGGTCTGACCATAAAAAATGTAGTTTCTACTGAAGATAAATGTATCTACTTCCTGTCAGTCAGTGAACTGCACAGCATTTTCACTGAGGAGTTTCACCATTCATATTTTGTAATCCATTATTTTGGTGCTGGTCTGTTTGTGACACGTTGTTTTGTTGATGGGGTATTCTCTGCTGCTTGGTTCCTAATGTACTGGAACAGAGTTCATTAGGTCTCTGCTGCTTGGTTCCTAATGTACTGGACCAGAGTTCATTAGGTGTCTGCTGCTTGGTTCCTAATGTACTCTAATGTACTGGACCAGAGTTCATTAGGTCTCTGCTGCTTGGTTCCTAATGTACTGGACCAGAGTTCATTAGGTCTCTGCTGCTTGGTTCCTAATGTACTCTAATGTACTGGACCAGAGTTCATTAGGTCTATGCTGCTTGGTTCCTAATGTACTGGACCAGAGTTCATTAGGTCTATGCTGCTTGGTTCCTAATGTACTGGACCAGAGTTCATTAGGTCTCTGCTGCTTGGTTCCTAATGTACTGGACCAGAGTTCATTAGGTCTATGCTGCTTGGTTCCTAATGTACTGGACCAGAGTTCATTAGGTCTCTGCTGCTTGGTTCCTAATGTACTCTAATGTACTGGACCAGAGTTCATTAGGTCTCTGCTGCTTGGTTCCTAATGTACTGGACCAGAGTTCATTAGGTCTATGCTGCTTGGTTCCTAATGTACTGGACCAGAGTTCATTAGGTCTATGCTGCTTGGTTTCTAATGTACTCTAATGTACTGGACCAGAGTTCATTAGGTCTCTGCTGCTTGGTTCCTAATGTACTGGACCAGAGTTCATTAGGTCTCTGCTGCTTGGTTCCTAATGTACTCTAATGTACTGGACCAGAGTTCATTAGGTCTCTGCTGCTTGGTTCCTAATGTACTGGACCAGAGTTCATTAGGTCTCTGCTGCTTGGTTCCTAATGTACTGGACCAGAGTTCATTAGGTCTCTGTTGCTTGGTTCCTAATGTACTGTACCAGAGATCATTTGGTCTCTCCTGCTTGCTTCGTAATGTACTGGACCAGAGTTCATTAGGTCTATGCTGCTTGGTTCCTAATGTACTGTACCAGAGTTAATTTGGTCTCTGCTGCTTGGTTCCTAATGTACTGGACCAGAGTTCATTAGGTCTCTGCTGCTTGGTTCGTAATGTACTGGACCAGAGTTCATTAGGTCTATGCTGCTTGGTTCCTAATGTACTGTACCAGAGTTCATTAGGTCTATGCTGCTTGGTTCCTAATGTACTGGACCAGAGTTCATTAGGTCTATGCTGCTTGGTTCGTAATGTACTGGACCAGAGTTCATTAGGTCTATGCTGCTTGGTTCCTAATGTACTGGACCAGAGTTCATTAGGTCTCTGCTGCTTGGTTCCTAATGTACTGGACCAGAGTTCATTTGGTCTCTGCTGCTTGGTTCCTAATGTACTGTACCAGAGTTCATTAGGTCTCTGCTGCTTGGTTCGTAATGTACTGGACCAGAGTTCATTAGGTCTATGCTGCTTGGTTCCTAATGTACTGTACCAGAGTTCATTAGGTCTATGCTGCTTGGTTCCTAATGTACTGGACCAGAGTTCATTAGGTCTATGCTGCTTGGTTCCTAATGTACTGGACCAGAGTTCATTAGGTCTATGCTGCTTGGTTCGTAATGTACTGGACCAGAGTTCATTAGGTCTCTGCTGCTTGGTTCCTAATGTACTGGACCAGAGTTCATTAGGTATATGCTGCTTGGTTCCTAATGTACTGTACCAGAGTTAATTAGGTCTATGCTGCTTGGTTCCTAATGTACTGGACCAGAGTTCATTAGGTCTATGCTGCTTGGTTCCTAATGTACTGGACCAGAGTTCATTAGGTCTATGCTGCTTGGTTCGTAATGTACTGGACCAGAGTTCATTAGGTCTATGCTGCTTGGTTCCTAATGTACTGGACCAGAGTTCATTAGGTCTCTGCTGCTTGGTTCCTAATGTACTGGACCAGAGTTCATTAGGTCTATGCTGCTTGGTTCCTAATGTACTGGACCAGAGTTCATTAGGTCTATGCTGCTTGGTTCCTAATGTACTGGACCAGAGTTCATTAGGTCTCTGCTGCTTGGTTCCTAATGTACTGGACCAGAGTTCATTAGGTCTATGCTGCCTACAGCGAAAACATTCATGTCCTGTCTTCATTTTCTCTCATTTCATTTGGCCTGTGTTACAAGGCTCCCGAGTGGCGAAGCGGTCTAAGGTACAGCATCTCAGTGGAAGAGGCGTCACTGCAGTACCTGGTTCGAATCCGGGCTGCATAACACCTGGCTGTGATTGGGATTCCCAAAGGGCGGTTCACATTTGGCTGGGGTAGGCCCTCATTGTAAATAACCATTTGTTCTTGCCTTGGTAAATATCCTTTTCTTTTTAAAAGGACAGCATTGTCACCATGTATAAAATAAAGCCAAGTGCTTTCTCTCCTCATGGTGAGTGAGCCCTGAGGCGACACCTTGTGGGAAAAACAGGGAACTACCACAACACTAACCCACTAACTCTGCCAGAGACAGTCTCCACCATGAAAGGTCAACCACCCAGAACAGAGTATGATGAAGGTGCACTGCTAAGGCTCCACTGAAGGAGTATAAAGGAAAATTGAAAAAGTGATCATATTATGACAAGTTATTACATTATGACAAATTATTACATTATGACAAGTTATTACATTATGACAAATTATTATGTTATGACAAGTTATTACATTATGACAAATTATTATGTTATGACAAGTTATTACATTATGACAAATTATTACGTTATGACAAGTTATTACATTATGACAAGTTATTACATTATGACAAATTATTACGTTATGACAAGTTATTACATTATGACAAGTTATTACATTATGACAAATTATTACGTTATGACAAGTTATTACACTATGACAAATTATTACGTTATGACAAGTTATTACATTATGACAAATTATTACGTTATGACAAGTTATTACATTATGACAAATTATTACATTATGACAAGTTATTACATTATGACAAGTTATTACATTATGACAAAGTATTACGTTATGACAAGTTATTACATTATGACAAGTTATTACATTATGACAAATTATTACATTATGACAAGTTATTACAAGTTATTACATGACAAATTATTACATTATGATAAGTTATTACAAGTTATTACATGACAAATTATTACATTATGACAAATTATTACGTTATGACAAATTATTACGTTACGACAAGTTATTACATTATGACAAGTTATTACATTATGAGAAATGATTACGTTATGACAAATTATTACGTTATGACAAGTTATTACATTATGACAAGTTATTACATTATGACAAATTATTACGTTATGACAAGTTATTACATTATGACAAATTATTACGTTATGACAAGTTATTACATTATGACAAGTTATTACATTATGACAAATTATTACGTTATGACAAGTTATTACATTATGACAAGTTATTACATTATGACAAATTATTACATTATGACAAGTTATTACAAGTTATTACATGACAAATTATTACATTATGACAAGTTATTACAAGTTATTACATGACAAATTATTACATTATGACAAATGATTACGTTATGACAAATTATTACGTTACGACAAGTTATTACATTATGACAAGTTATTACAAGTTATTACATGAACTTTGTTACTTTGTAACATTGTTACTGTAGTCAAGTCAAGAACCATTAGATTCAGTGTAACCGAGACAGGATGGCATGACCACAAACTGACTAACCCTAAAAGACACCTGCAACAGGTATTTTTGGTATCTAGGTGGTAGGAGAAGGCGTGTCAAGGTGATGATTCTTCAAATTCTTTTGAGAGTGACTTAATCTGAGGGTGTGTGTTTGTGTATGCCTCCGTGAATGCGTTCTGTGTGTGTGTGTGTCCCATGTGCCAACTTGCTTGTGTGTGATCTGTCTGTGTGTTTTGTGAGAGTGACATGAAACGCAGTTTGGACATTGACAGATCACAGGGGATTGTACAATTGCAGGTTGCTGCATCCTGCTGTCACTGGGCTCATCTGTCACTGAGGTAGGACTAGCTGGGAGGCAGGAGGCTTCTCCTCCTCCTGCTCCTTGTGTGTGTGTGTGTGTGTGTGTGTGTGTGTGTGTGTGTGTGTGTGTGTGTGTGTGTGTGTGTGTGTGTGTGTGTGTGCGTGCGTGCGTGCGTGCGTGCGTGCGTGCGTGCGTGCGTGTGTGTGTGGTCTTGCTCCTGTGGCCCTTTGGAATTCTTAACTTTCTCAGTCACGTCCTCAGTGGAATAATACTGTATCAGATGTGCCAGGTAAAGTACACACCATATACATTGTATTGGCTTGGCCAATGTGTTATTGTGACTGGGGGATTTATCAGGAGCTGAACTTGGCAACAACATGAAACTGTGACAGACAGACTGTTGGATCATCTTCAGACTACTGCTGTACCACAAAGTTTATCCTGCTGCACCTCCATCTATCAATACAGACACTCCCTAGAAACACCACCTGCACCTCCATCTATCAATACAGACACTCCCTAGAAACACCACCTGCACCTCCATATATCAATACAGACACTCCCTAGAAACACCACCTGCACCTCCATATATCAATACAGACACTCCCTAGAAACACCACCTGCACCTCCATATATCAATACAGACACTCCCTAGAAACACCACCTGCACCTCCATCTATCAATACAGACACTCCCTAGAAACACCACCTGCACCTCCATCTATCAATACAGACACTCCCTAGAAACACCACCTGCACCTCCATCTATCAATACAGACACTCCCTAGAAACACCACCTGCACCTCCATATATCAATACAGACACTCCCTAGAAACACCACCTGCACCTCCATCTATCAATACAGACACTCCCTAGAAACACCACCTGCACCTCCATCTATCAATACAGACACTCCCTAGAAACACCACCTGCACCTCCATCTATCAATACAGACACTCCCTAGAAACACCACCTGCACCTCCATCTATCAATACAGACACTCCCTAGAAACACCACCTGCACCTCCATATATCAATACAGACACTCCCTAGAAACACCACCTGCACCTCCATCTATCAATACAGACACTCCCTAGAAACACCACCTGCACCTCCATCTATCAATACAGACACTCCCTAGAAACACCACCTGCACCTCCATCTATCAATACAGACACTCCCTAGAAACACCACCTGCACCTCCATCTATCAATACAGACACTCCCTAGAAACACCACCTGCCTCCATATATCAATACAGACACTCCCTAGAAACACCACCTGCACCTCCATCTATCAATACAGACACTCCCTAGAAACACCACCTGCACCTCCATCTATCAATACAGACACTCCCTAGAAACACCACCTGCACCTCCATCTATCAATACAGACACTCCCTAGAAACACCACCTGCACCTCCATATATCAATACAGACACTCCATAGAAACACCACCTGCACCTCCATCAATCAATACAGACACTCCCTAGAAACACCACCTGCACCTCCATCTATCAATACAGACACTCCCTAGAAACACCACCTGCACCTCCATCTATCAATACAGACACTACCTAGAAACACCACCAGCACCTCCATCTATCAATACAGACACTCCCTAGAAACACCACCTGCACCTCCATCTATCAATACAGACACTCCCTAGAAACACCACCTGTACCTCCATCTATCAATACAGACACTCCCTAGAAACTCCACCAGCACCTCCATCTATCAATACAGACACTCCCTAGAAACACCACCTGCACCTCCATCTATCAATACAGACACTCCCTAGAAACACCACCAGCACCTCCATCTATCAATACAGACACTCCCTAGAAACACCACCAGCACCTCCATCTATCAATACAGACACTCCCTAGAAACACCACCTGCACCTCCATCTATCAATACAGACACTCCCTAGAAACACCACCTGCACCTCCATCTATCAATACAGACACTCCCTAGAAACACCACCTGCACCTCCATATATCAATACAGACACTCCCTAGAAACACCACCTGCACCTCCATCTATCAATACAGACACTCCCTAGAAACACCACCAGCACCTCCATATATCAATACAGACACTCCCTAGAAACACCACCTGCACCTCCATCTATCAATACAGACACTCCCTAGAAACACCACCAGCATCTCCATATATCAATACAGACACTCCCTAGAAACACCACCTGCACCTCCATCTATCAATACAGACACTCCCGAGAAACACCACCAGCACCTCCATATATCAATACAGACACTCCCTAGAAACACCACCTGCACCTCCATCTATCAATACAGACACTCCCTAGAAACACCACCAGCATCTCCATATATCAATACAGACACTCCCTAGAAACACCACCAGCATCTCCATATATCAATACAGACACTCCCTAGAAATACCACCTGCACCTCCATCTATCAATACAGACACTCCCTAGAAACACCACCTGCACCTCCATCTATCAATACAGACACTCCCTAGAAACACCACCAGCACCTCCATATATCAATACAGACACTCCCTAGAAACACCACCTGCACCTCCATCTATCAATACAGACACTCCCTAGAAACACCACCTGCACCTCCATCTATCAATACAGACACTCCCTAGAAACACCACCTGCACCTCCATCTATCAATACAGACACTCCCTAGAAACACCACCTGCACCTCCATCTATCAATACAGACACTCCCTAGAAACACCACCAGCACCTCTATCTATCAATACAAACACTCCCTAGAAACACCACCTGCACCTCCATCTATCAATACAGACACTCCCTAGAAACACCACCAGCATCTCCATATATCAATACAGACACTCCCTAGAAACACCACCTGCACCTCCATCTATCAATACAGACACTCCCTAGAAACACCACCTGCACCTCCATCTATCAATACAGACACTCCCTAGAAACACCACCAGCACCTCTATCTATCAATACAAACACTCCCTAGAAACACCACCTGCACCTCCATCTATCAATACAGACACTCTCTAGAAACACCACCTGCACCTCCATCTATCAATACAGACACTCCCTAGAAACACCACCAGCACCTCCATCTATCAATACAGACACTCCCTAGAAACACCACCTGCACCTCCATCTATCAATACAGACACTCCCTAGAAACACCACCAGCACCTCCATCTATCAATACAGACACTCCTTAGAAACACCACCTGCATCTATCAATACAGACACTCTCTAGAAACACCACCAGCACCTCCATCTATCAATACAGACACTCCCTAGAAACACCACCAGCACCTCCATATATCAATACAGACACTCCCTAGAAACACCACCAGCATCTCCATATATCAATACAGACACTCCCTAGAAACACCACCTGCACCTCCATCTATCAATACAGACACTCCCTAGAAACACCACCTGCACCTCCATCTATCAATACAGACACTCCCTAGAAACACCACCAGCATCTCCATATATCAATACAGACACTCCCTAGAAACACCACCTGCACCTCCATCTATCAATACAGACACTCCCTAGAAACACCACCTGCACCTCCATCTATCAATACAGACACTCCCTAGAAACACCACCTGCACCTCCATATATCAATACAGACACTCCCTAGAAACACCACCAGCACCTCCATATATCAATACAGACACTACCTAGAAACACCACCTGCACCTCCATCTATCAATACAGACACTCCCTAGAAACACCACCAGCATCTCCATATATCAATACAGACACTCCTTAGAAACACCACCTGCACCTCCATCTATCAATACAGACACTCCCTAGAAACACCACCTGCACCTCCATCTATCAATACAGACACTCCCTAGAAACACCACCAGCATCTCCATATATCAATACAGACACTCCCTAGAAACACCACCTGCACCTCCATCTATCAATACAGACACTCCCTAGAAACACCACCTGCACCTCCATATATCAATACAGACACTCCCTAGAAACACCACCTGCACCTCCATCTATCAATACAGACACTCCCTAGAAACACCACCAGCACCTCCATCTATCAATACAGACACTCCCTAGAAACACCACCTGCACCTCCATCTATCAATACAGACACTCCCTAGAAACACCACCAGCACCTCCATCTATCAATACAGACACTCCTTAGAAACACCACCTGCATCTATCAATACAGACACTCTCTAGAAACACCACCAGCACCTCCATCTATCAATACAGACACTCCCTAGAAACACCACCAGCACCTCCATATATCAATACAGACACTCCCTAGAAACACCACCAGCATCTCCATATATCAATACAGACACTCCCTAGAAACACCACCTGCACCTCCATCTATCAATACAGACACTCCCTAGAAACACCACCTGTACCTCCATCTATCAATACAGACACTCCCTAGAAACACCACCAGCATCTCCATATATCAATACAGACACTCCCTAGAAACACCACCTGCACCTCCATCTATCAATACAGACACTCCCTAGAAACACCACCTGCACCTCCATCTATCAATACAGACACTCCCTAGAAACACCACCTGCACCTCCATATATCAATACAGACACTCCCTAGAAACACCACCAGCACCTCCATATATCAATACAGACACTACCTAGAAACACCACCTGCACCTCCATCTATCAATACAGACACTCCCTAGAAACACCACCAGCATCTCCATATATCAATACAGACACTCCTTAGAAACACCACCTGCACCTCCATCTATCAATACAGACACTCCCTAGAAACACCACCTGCACCTCCATCTATCAATACAGACACTCCCTAGAAACACCACCAGCATCTCCATATATCAATACAGATACTCCCTAGAAACACCACCTGCACCTCCATCTATCAATACAGACACTCCCTAGAAACACCACCTGCACCTCCATATATCAATACAGACACTCCCTAGAAACACCACCTGCACCTCCATCTATCAATACAGACACTCCCTAGAAACACCACCAGCATCTCCATATATCAATACAGACACTCCCTAGAAACACCACCAGCACCTCCATATATCAATACAGACACTCCCTAGAAACAACACCTGCACCTCCATCTATCAATACAGACACTCCCTAGAAACACCACCAGCACCTCCATATATCAATACAGACACTCCCTAGAAACACCACCTGCACCTCCATCTATCAATACAGACACTCCCTAGAAACACCACCAGCACCTCCATATATCAATACAGACACTCCCTAGAAACACCACCTGCACCTCCATCTATCAATACAGACACTCCCTAGAAACAACACCTGCACCTCCATCTATCAATACAGACACTCCCTAGAAACACCACCAGCACCTCCATCTATCAATACAGACACTCCCTAGAAACACCACCTGCACCTCCATATATCAATACAGACACTCCCTAGAAACACCACCTGCACCTCCATCTATCAATACAGACACTCCCTAGAAACACCACCAGCACCTCCATATATCAATACAGACACTCCCTAGAAACACCACCTGCACCTCCATCTATCAATACAGACACTCCCTAGAAACACCACCTGCACCTCCATCTATCAATACAGACACTCCCTAGAAACACCACCTGCACCTCCATCTATCAATACAGACACTCCCTAGAAACACCACCTGCACCTCCATCTATCAATACAGACACTCCCTAGAAACACCACCTGCACCTCCATCTATCAATACAGACACTCCCTAGAAACACCACCTGCACCTCCATCTATCAATACAGACACTCCCTAGAAACACCACAAACTAATTAGTGAAAGAATTAGCAATGTAATAAAAAATGAAATCCCTCACTCCCTATGCCTCCCCCCTTCTCTTTTATTCACGCCCTGGCTTGTCGCCTTCTGCAGTTAGCGCCAAGAATTGTTGATCAGATGTGGATACAAAACAGGAAAAGTCCATTAAACCAGACGCAGTAATTCATCTGTCACAGTCTGACAGGAACACAGCACTGTTAAATACAAGACACAACATCATCAATCAAAGCATGTCACTATAGCCTGTCACTTGTTATGAGTAATTACAAGTGTCAAAGAAAAACATTTGAGCATCTGGAAAGAACAAGATAACTTCAATTTAATTTTTTTTAATCACTTTGACTAATTTAAAGCTCAGAAATATATATGACAAAACTTGAAACGTGAAAAATGATCTTTTTAATAATTTGCCTTATGTCACACAAGATTCAACTACATCATTGTATGTTTGAAGAAAGAACTCAATTTATTCTTATGAAAGTTTTTTATAAAAAGTCAACTGTACAGAAAGACTGTATTCTCTCTAGACTAGCAGCAGCACCACCCCGAGCACAGAGCTCCATTGCTGATGTTTTATGACGGGCAATTCAGCCTCGGCTGTTATCTGAGCCATCTCAGGAATGGACACTAGAATCAAGTGCAATAAACAAGATTGTCTGGACAGCCATTCACAAAGGGAAGAGTGGGAGGGGGGGAGTTCCCCTATGGACCTTCACACAGAAACTCTCTATCTCACACACACACACGCTACAAACACATCAAAGAGAGAGACAAACTAAACACAATCTACCCACACAGGCAAACATGAGCAGAGAGCGAGAGATAACTTTGCTCCCAGGCTCCAGGCTAGACAGAGAGAACTTTGCTCCCAGGCTCCAGGCTAGACAGAGCAGCCTGTTCCTCCTGTTTGTTTTCACAGCAGTCTCTAAACAAGGTTCAGGTCTGCTCTTTCTGGGATCTCCCTGTGTGTGTGTGTGTGTGTGTGTGTGTGTGTGTGTGTGTGTGTGTGTGTGTGTGTGTGTGTGTGTGTGTGTGTGTGTGTGTGTGTGTGTGTGTGTGTGTGTGTGTGTGTGTGTGTGTGTGTGTGTGTGTGTGTGTGTGTGTGTGTGTGTGTTTCTGTACATGTGTGTGTTTCTGTACATGTGTGTGTATTTGCTCATACGTGCACACTCATATGTGCATGTGTGCTTGCTGAGCATTTGGCCTTCTCCTCTGCCCTGGCTGCTTTGTTGAGTCTGCTGAGCTCTGAGCTGGGCCCCAGGATATCTCCAGAGACAGGGGGTCGTAATTTACACCCTTCTCCCCTGAGAGAGCCTGGGAGAGAGGACAGGGAGGGGGACAGCGAGAGAAAGGAGGACAGAGAGGGAGAGAGTGGCGCAGAGGATAAGAAGGAGATAGACAGCGAGAGAAAGGAGGACAGAGAGGGAGAGAGAGAGGAGATGGAGGGTCCAAGTGAACAGAGAAAATAACAGGAGGATGAGACACAGAGAGGGGAGATATAAGGAGGGATAAACGAGAGATATGGCCAAGATTTACGGATATAGAACAGAATAGGTGATATTGGTGGGATGTGGAATCCAACATGGCTGCTGTATCGTTCAAAATATTAAAATATTACAAAAGTTACACACGCTCTCTTTCCCTTTCTGACCTCCTTTCTCCCATCTCTCTCTTTCTCCCCCCTCTCTCTCCACAAAGACATGTCATAAATGTGCCAGTGGAAGCTGCTGGGACAGAGACACCTCAGCCCCCAGACAGACAGCCCAGCGCTCTGCTGTGTTTGGGGGCAGATGTGCCACCATTACCAGCCTCCAGCCCAACAGACCAGGGCCAAGGGCCCCCTCTCACTCTCGTTCTCTCACTCTGTCCTTTCTTTTCTTCTCCCATCACATCTCATCTATCTCTTTCCCTCACTAAAGGCCCACCACTCACCCTCTTAAAGGAACAAAACTATACACCAGAGTCCCACTCATTGTTAAGCAGAGACAGGACCGAGACAGGACAGCGACAGGACAGAGACAGGACAGCGACAGGACGGAGACAGGACGGAGACAGGACCGAGATAGGACCGAGACAGGACCGAGACAGGACTGAGACAGGACTGAGACAGGACAGAGACAGGACAGTGACAGGACCGAGACAGGACAGAGACAGGACCGAGACAGGACAGAGACAGGACCGAGACAGGACAATGACAGGACAGAGACAGGACAGAGACAGGACCGAGACAGGACAGCGACAGGACAGAGACAGGACCGAGACAGGACAGCAACAGGACAGAGACAGGACAGAGACAGGACCGAGAAAGGACCGAGACAGGACAGCGACAGGACCGAGACAGGACCGAGACAGGACAGAGACAGGACCGAGACAGGACAGCGACAGGACCGAGACAGGACAGCGGCAGGACCGAGACAGAGACAGGACCGAGACAGGACAGCGACAGGACCGAGACAGGACAGCGACAGGACCGAGACAGGACAGAAACAGGACCGAGACAGGACAGCGACAGGACCGAGACAGGACAGAAACAGGACCGAGACAGGACAGTGACAGGACCGAGACAGGACCGAGACAGGACAGCGACAGGACCGAGACAGGACAGCGACAGGACCGAGACAGGACCGAGACAGGACAGCGACAGGACCGAGACAGGACAGAAACAGGACCGAGACAGGACAGCAACAGGACCGAAACAGGACAGGACCGAGACAGGACAGCGACAGGACAGCGACAGGACAGAGACAGGACCGAGACAGAGACAGGACCGAGACAGGACAGCAACAGGACCGAAACAGGACAGAAACAGGACTGAGACAGGACAGCGACAGGACCGAGACAGAGACAGGACAGAGACAGGACAGCGACAGGACAGCGACAGGACAGAGACAGGACCGAGACAGAGACAGGACCGAGACAGGACAGCAACAGGACCGAAACAGGACAGAAACAGGACTGAGACAGGACAGCGACAGGACCGAGACAGAGACAGGACCGAGACAGGACAGCGACAGGACAGCGACAGGACAGCGACAGGACCGAGACAGGACCGAGACAGGACAGCGACAGGACCGAGACAGGACAGCGACAGGACCGAGACAGGACCGAGACAGGACAGAAACAGTCAGGGGGAGAAAGGAAAGACAAAGGGGTGGACAGAATAGGAGACACCCCTCACACTAGCCTGTTTGCAACAGTTTCCTTTTCGGAGAGAGGTTCAATTCATTAAGCCATCACAGGTCTGACAGCCTACCAGCTGATACCTAAAGACCTGTCCTGTAGTGTCCTATATGCAGTGCACATCTCTGTATGACTTCATTACTATTATTACAAAAGACTCTGGATAGAAAAACAGTGGGTTCAAAAATGTTGAACTCCTTTAAATACTTCTAGCATTTTCTTCAGCCTGCCTGAAGTGTTAGATGGGTGGGTTTTTCACTAATACATTGGTTCCATTGCGCGAGGAAAGCTCAATGAAGCCCAGATTAGGTATTTGAAATTATTTCAAATAGTTTTTGAACCCAGGCCTGGTACAGTGCTGCAAATGTATTTTATGTTGACTTCCTGAGGAGGTAAGTGTCTGTAGCTTTTAGTGAAACCTGTTTCTGATTGACTAAGTGACTGAACTAGAGTAAACTAAAGTACGCTGCCTCTAGATCTGTATTGGTGGCCTCACACTGTTAGCCTACACACACAACATAGACGCACACACACACACACACACACACATAATAGACGCATGCACACGTAAACACACATTCAGCCCTCCTCTCTCAGAATGCCTCTGTGTACTTCTGATTGACTGCAGAGTAAATGCTTTAAGCTGCACATCTCACTCCAACACCTAAACACCTGACAGGCTACCCATAAATAAAGCTTATCCAGAGCCTGCTGCATGGGTCATTTACACCAGCGCTATCTCTTAAACTAACATGTTACAGATCTCCTCTCCATATGTTATCACCCAGGAGAGAGCACTTGGAGGAGGGAAGATGAACAAGTGCAAAGTTGGAGACATGAGGGTGGGGTGAGGGGTTGGAGGGGGACTTCAAAGTTTCACGGCCCAGAGAGCAGGCTGAGGCTTTGGGGTGTGGGGGTGTTGGCTCCTCCCAGGGGGGCGGGCAGGGTGGTTCTCTTCAGGAAGCTGGGAGCCAGTGGTATGGTCCAGGCCTGGGCTCGTCCCTAGCCTTTGGCCACAGCCATGTACAGACAAACACTCCTGGCCACAGAAGCAGGCAGCAGCACAACACGTGGCAGGAGAAGATCTAGGGAGGACCACGGCCTGAAGCTGCTCTCCTCTTCTCCCTTCATCTTCTCTCTTTCACTGGGTGAAAACGTATCCTCTTTATTAACCCCTTACACTCGTGGAAACTGGCCTTTATGGACAGGGCCAAACATAAATGTTTCTAATGGAAACACTATAAAAAGCATATGCATAAGCATGGTAGCATTTGAAAGGGAACAGTTTGGAGATTATGGGGAAAATCATCAGACCAAAGTTGAGGACACAACAGTTCACCTGACAGTAGACTGAATCCAAACATTACACTGTTGATTTTATGTGCATTTTACATTTACTCTACTTTACCACATTTGTCAATGAGGAAATCTGAACAGACTCTGGATACATTCAGTACATAATAAGAATATTCATTTCAATTTGAGTAGGCGCAAGATAAGAATAAACCATTACAATCGTTTGAGTGGGAGCTCTGACTCCTCCAAGCAGCTACACACCTCTCCAAACTGGACTCGGTTCCTAAGTCATTTCAATGTACTTTTATAACTCAGGGAAAGAGCCTTGAAATATCATCTGCTCCAATGAGGAACTGAAGCAAGCACACTTGTTCTTTTTTGTTTGGAACACAACCCCAAATCTGTCGTTCTGCCCCGAACAGGCAGTTAACCCACTGTTCCTAAGCCGTCATTGAAAATAGGAATTTGTTCTTATTAACTGACTTGCCTAGTAAAATTAAAATAATTACTGTTGCTGTTTACCAATCCAAAAGCATTCCATTATAAATTGCATTTTGGGTCAGATGTGCATCATATAACAATTTATTATATTACCAACTATGTTGGTAATATAATAGTTATAAACCATCATTTTCAAAAGGAAAACAGATTTAAAGTTAGTGCTCATAGAATGGAGGTATGTCCCACGGATAATTTGTTTCAAAATGTATTTATTTATTCCTTTATTTACCTAGGCAAATCAGTTAAGAACAAGTTCTTATTTTCAATGACGGCCTCGGAACAGTGGGTTAGATTTTTGCCTTGTCCGCTCGGGATATGAACTTGCAACCTTTCAGTTACTAGTCCAAAGCTCTAACCACTAGGTTACCTGCACCCCAACACAACATGACTAATATAGGGTCATTGTGTTCATGAAAACCCAAGGTATAACGCATGTAATCATTGTAACTGTGGATGTAACATAGTTATCATAAACGTTGACACTGTAAATGACATGGGTTTTCAAACGAGGAAATGTTAAATGCACATTTGGTATCACGGATTTGTGGTTTGCTTGTATGACGTCAAAGCAATATACATTACAATCCTCAATGCCTCATCTTTCAGAACACATCGACTCTCTTTACAATATTCCCTCACCCAGACAACAAATGTGAAAAAGTTGCCTAATTCGTGAGAGGGATGGGGGCATCTTGTCTCGCACGGTGCTCAAGTATATAACCAATGTCAGTCAAAACCTACCTGCGCTGTGAAGTGGAGAACCTGAGCTCTGACATGTATAGCATTACAGTCATTGCGTTCCAATTTAGGAGTTTATCAATTACAAAATCTGCTGTTTTGAACCCGGGATGACAGGGTCTGTGAGAGGAAAGGGCTACTAGGGATGGATCTGAGGCGCTCGGCGCTGTAAGAGTCTCTGGGGTTACAGGTCCCTCAGATACTAAAGGGAAACAACCTCCAAGAATATTGAGTCTAAAATCCTAAAAATAGCACCGGTACCTATTTCAGTTCACTTCAAGCACTGCCTCCACAGAGAGCAGGAGCTATAAATAGCCTACACGTTTGTCTTCTCTGCCTCAAATCAGCTGTCATTCTAATCAAAATAGAAAACAAATGTCAAATTCAAATGATTTGGCTTTGACTACTTGTAACATTTACATAGCTTGTGGCTTCATAATCATTTACATAACCTTTATGTTTCCAACTGTAAATATAGTATCACAAAAGAAGGAGATTTAATATCCCAGTCTAATAATGGATTTGACAGCATCTTGCTCCCTCTGGTGGGCATTTCTGGAACATTCTACCTGAATGAAAATAGTCTCAGATGGGATCATGTTTCCCAATAACTAACTGTTTCCATGCAGCTACAGAATATCTCATTTGATCATAACATATTTCTGATGTCGAGTCTTGTGGTAAATTCTGGTAACAGTTTGTAAATGTGATTTAGTAGCTCGCTAAGGGGCAAATTCAGTAACCTACAATAACTACAATTGTCCTGCCTGGAAAATGCATTTTGAAGACACACTATAAAACAAACACATAATCAACATTATGTCAGACAATTCCTTTATTGGAGAAGAATTGTAAATGCTAAGTGTGCAGTACTGTAGAAAGCTGATATGTTAGAACTGAAGGGGAGAACATAGTCTGGCAGAAGGAGTGACAGTTCCTTTGTACATGTTACAACATATACCTGAGTAGGCTACAACATCTGGAGTAGGAGTGTGTGTGTGTGTGTGTGTGTGCTTGAGCGCGCGCGTGTGTGTGTGCATGTGTGTGCATGTGCATGCAAGCGTGTTGTAATGCTGGTGCAGCTGATCAAGGTGCTGTGAGTGAAGGAGATTAATGGCTCCGCTTGTAGCATGACACTCAAACGAGAACACCAGTGCGTTGTGTTCTGGTGCTCACAGTAATCAATCATGACTGAGGATTGTCGAGGAATGTGCTCCAACACAGTCCACTGAGGGCTGATGCCCTCTGGTGGTGATATCATGATATGACAATGACCAGAGACATCATTCAGCATCATTGCAGGCAGAGCTAATTCTTTGTATTCTTTGGACAGTTGAAAGGTGAACCATCAGCATTGAGTCAATACCCACTTCAGCCTGAACCAAAACAACTTGCATAAATGATAAATGTGTATCTGCTTCAGTGGACACATGATCACGTACGTACATTACATGTATGGCCTCAAATATGGAAGGGAGGCGAGATCAGGTGGGACCATTCTAGCCAATGAGAGGGCAGATAAGCGTGCGAACAACAGGCCATAATGATATATTTCTTTGTATCTCTGCCATTATAGCATCTGTGACCAAATGGCAGCACCATTGAGGCCATCTCCATTTTAAAGTAGTACATTTTCTTGTTCCTCATTGGCTGATTTGCTCCCAATACATAGGAACACCCAACCAAACTGCAGCAGCCAAGCTGCTGCTCCAGTTTCAACTGTTCTGCCTGCAGCTATGGAACCCTGACCTGTTCACCGGATGTGCTACCTGTCCCAGACCTGCTGTTTTCAACTCTCTAGACAGCAGGAGCGGTAGAGATACTCTGAATGATCGGCTATGAAAATCCCACTGACATTTACTCCTGAGGTGCTGACTTGCTGCACCCTCGACAACCACTGTGATTATTATTATTTGACCCTGCTGGTCATCTATGAACATTTGAACATCTTGGCCATGTTCTGTTATAATCTCCACCTGGCACAGCCAGAAGAGGACTGGCCACCCCTCGTAGTCTGGTTCCTCTCTAGGTTTCTTCCTAGGTTCGGGCCTTTCTAGGGAGTTTTTCCTAGCCACCGGGCTTCTACACCTGCATTGCTTGCTGTTTGGGGTTTTAGGCTGGGGTTCTATACAGCACTTTGAGATATCAGCTGATGTAAGAAGGGCTTTATACATAAATTTGATTTGATTTGAACCAGTTGACTACTTTAAAATGGTGGAAGACCTCAATGGCAAGGTCCATGCTAAAACGGGATATATCCATGAGTCCTCTATCTCTATGAAAACAGGCATATTGCTGATATAAAGTCGCATTCATAACAATCTTACCATTACGAAACTTCTATCCGATAAAATAAGCCTCATGTTGCAAATTAGCAATTACATTTTTTAGTTGACAAAATTAGACACTCATTGACCTACAAACAAAAATGTCTCACTTGGTGGGCTTATTTTCATGGACAGATTTTGGGTGGAGTAAAACCTCTTGCTTCACCTCTTCCTGTCTGGTTCATTCACACATGCATGTTTCCAGTTCACCTGTGGCTTCATTGCACCCGTGCTGTGCTCCACCTACAGGTCAGTAAAAGCACATAAAGCCTGGTAAATTGTAGGAGGGTCATTTGGATGATGGAAACACAAGAAACATCAGAGGATAATAAAACAGCCCTAAATGCCAACAGTACATTCATCCATCAGCAGAGAGGGCCGGAGGAGAGGGTAGAGGGTAGTGCAGAGAGGGCCGGAGGAGAGGGTAGAGGGTAGTGCAGAGAGGGACGGAGGAGAGGGTAGAGGGTAGTGCAGAGAGGGCCGGAGGAGAGGGTAGAGGGTAGTGCAGAGAGGGCCGGAGGAGAGGGTAGAGGGTAGTGCAGAGAGGGCCGGAGGAGAGGGTAGAGGGTAGTGCAGAGAGGGCCGGAGGAGAGGGTAGAGGGTAGTGCAGAGAGGGACGGAGGAGAGGGTAGAGGGTAGTGCAGAGAGGGACGGAGGAGAGGGTAGAGGGTAGTGCAGAGAGGGCCGGAGGAGAGGGTAGAGGGTAGTGCAGAGAGGGCCGGAGGAGAGGGTAGAGGGTAGTGCAGAGAGGGCCGGAGGAGAGGGTAGAGGGTAGTGCAGAGAGGGCCGGAGGAGAGGGTAGAGGGTAGTGCAGAGAGGGACGGAGGAGAGGGTAGAGGGTAGTGCAGAGAGGGCCGGAGGAGAGGGTAGAGGGTAGTGCAGAGAGGGACAGAGGAGAGGGTAGAGGGTAGTGCAGAGAGGGACGGAGGAGAGGGTAGAGGGTAGTGCAGAGAGGGCCGGAGGAGAGGGTAGAGGGTAGTGCAGAGAGGGACGGAGGAGAGGGTAGAGGGTAGTGCAGAGAGGGCCGGAGGAGAGGGTAGAGGGTAGTGCAGAGAGGGCCGGAGGAGAGGGTAGAGGGTAGTGCAGAGAGGGCCGGAGGAGAGGGTAGAGGGTAGTGCAGAGAGGGCCGGAGGAGAGGGTAGAGGGTAGTGCAGAGAGGGACGGAGGAGAGGGTAGAGGGTAGTGCAGAGAGGGACGGAGGAGAGGGTAGAGGGTAGTGCAGAGAGGGCCGGAGGAGAGGGTAGAGGGTAGTGCAGAGAGGGACGGAGGAGAGGGTAGAGGGTAGTGCAGAGAGGGACGGAGGAGAGGGTAGAGGGTAGTGCAGAGAGGGCCGGAGGAGAGGGTAGAGGGTAGTGCAGAGAGGGACGGAGGAGAGGGTAGAGGGTAGTGCAGAGAGGGCCGTAGGAGAGGGTAGAGGGTAGTGCAGAGAGGGCCGTAGGAGAGGGTAGAGGGTAGTGCAGAGAGGGCCGGAGGAGAGGGTAGAGGGTAGTGCAGAGAGGGCCGGAGGAGAGGGTAGAGGGTAGTGCAGAGAGGGACGGAGGAGAGGGTAGAGGGTAGTGCAGAGAGGGCCGGAGGAGAGGGTAGAGGGTAGTGCAGAGAGGGACGGAGGAGAGGGTAGAGGGTAGTGCAGAGAGGGCCGGAGGAGAGGGTAGAGGGTAGTGCAGAGAGGGACGGAGGAGAGGGTAGAGGGTAGTGCAGAGAGGGCCGGAGGAGAGGGTAGAGGGTAGTGCAGAGAGGGCCGTAGGAGAGGGTAGAGGGTAGTGCAGAGAGGGCCGGAGGAGAGGGTAGAGGGTAGTGCAGAGAGGGCCGGAGGAGAGGGTAGAGGGTAGTGCAGAGAGGGCCGGAGGAGAGGGTAGAGGGTAGTGCAGAGAGGGCCGGAGGAGAGGGTAGAGGGTAGTGCAGAGAGGGCCGGAGGAGAGGGTAGAGGGTAGTGCAGAGAGGGCCGGAGGAGAGGGTAGAGGGTAGTGCAGAGAGGGCCGGAGGAGAGGGTAGAGGGTAGTGCAGAGAGGGCCGGAGGAGAGGGTAGAGGGTAGTGCAGAGAGGGCCGGAGGAGAGGGTAGAGGGTAGTGCAGAGAGGGCCGGAGGAGAGGGTAGAGGGTAGTGCAGAGAGGGCCGGAGGAGAGGGTAGAGGGTAGTGCAGAGAGGGCCGGAGGAGAGGGTAGAGGGTAGTGCAGAGAGGGCCGTAGGAGAGGGTAGAGGGTAGTGCAGAGAGGGCCGTAGGAGAGGGTAGAGGGTAGTGCAGAGAGGGCCGGAGGAGAGGGTAGAGGGTAGTGCAGAGAGGGCCGGAGGAGAGGGTAGAGGGTAGTGCAGAGAGGGCCGTAGGAGAGGGTAGAGGGTAGTGCAGAGAGGACCGGAGGAGAGGGTAGAGGGTAGTGCAGAGAGGGCCGGAGGAGAGGGTAGAGGGTAGTGCAGAGAGGGCCGTAGGAGAGGGTAGAGGGTAGTGCAGAGAGGGCCGGAGGAGAGGGTAGAGGGTAGTGCAGAGAGGGCCGAGGAGAGGGTAGAGGGTAGTGCAGAGAGGGCCGTAGGAGAGGGTAGAGGGTAGTGCAGAGAGGGCCGTAGGAGAGGGTAGAGGGTAGTGCAGAGAGGGCCGTAGGAGAGGGTAGTGCAGAGGGGGCCGTAGGAGAGGGTAGAGGGTAGTGCAGAGAGGGCCGTAGGAGAGGGTAGAGGGTAGTGCAGAAAGGGCCGTAGGAGAGGGTAGAGGGTAGTGCAGAGAGGGCCAGAGGAGAGGGTAGAGGGTAGTACAGAGAGGGCCGGAGGAGAGGGTAGTGCAGAGAGGGCCGTAGGAGAGGGTAGTGCAGAGAGGGCCGGAGGAGAGGTTAGTGCAGAGAGGGCCGTAGGAGAGGGTAGAGGGTAGTGCAGAGAGGGTCGTAGGAGAGGGTAGAGGGTAGTGCAGAGAGGGTCGTAGGTGATGGTAGAGGGTAGTGCAGAGAGGGCCGGAGGTACTCTGTTGAGTTGCAGGTATATAGAGAGACATTATTTATACTAGTTTACACATATCCTATATTCTGCACCTGTAGCCTACACCTATCCTATAGACTACACCTATCCTATAGCCTACACCTATCCTATAGACTACACCTCTAGCCTATACCTCTGGCCTACACCTATCCTATAGACTACACCTATTCTATAGTCTACACCTATCCTAGAGTACACCTCTAGTCTACACCTATCCTATAGACTACACCTATCCTATAGCCTACACCTATCCTGTTGGATAGGTGTAGGCTAGACTACACCTCTAGCCTACATTTTACATCTAGAATGAGGCTGAGCTCCAGGATCCGGTCTCCTGTCTCCCTCCTCCAGCCTCCCTCTAGCCAGCCTCCAGCCTTTCTCCTTCTGTATCCCTCCTCCAGCCTTCCTTCAATCAGCCTCCTTCCCTCTTCCCACTTCCCTCCTAATCCAGCCTGTCAGCTGTCTCCCTCCCTCCTGTCTCCCTCCCTCTCTCTTTGTCTTTCTCCCTCTTTCCTAGCCAATAGGAAACAGATGAGCTATTTATTCCGCGATAGCCCTCCATTGCCCTTCCTGTCGTCATGGCAACACATCTGACATACATTTTCACGTAGTTTGGAGTGAAGTCTCCTTTTTAGAGCTGATCGTTTTGAAGTAACACATTCCTGGGGAGGATGTCTTCAAGTCAAAAATGACATGTTTATTTATTACAATCGGATTAGGATTACGTTCTTGAAACTAGATATACTGTTCAGTAGCAAACTTTATTCACTCAATATGGATTGAAGAGCTTTTGGATGTGAAAATGTGTAAATGTCCCACCTTTTCACCTGGATCAATACTTAAAAGCCTAAGACATCCATGATGTATTACTGACCAGATTAAAGACGAAACCCTAGGCTGGTGCCATCTTGGATGAACGATAGTCACGATCATTATGAGATGATGATAACACGTTAGAAGGGGTAATAGGCCTAAATGCTATGACAAGTCTTACATAATGCATCATACATGCAAGCCTTAAGTTTCACAGATAAATGAAATGTTTCTTATTCTACTCTAATTTAAAAAGATCTCTTCCAAAATTGTATGCAATACGCTGTCAGTGTTTTTACAACAAACCAGGTGGGAGAGGTCAGAAACAGAAACATGATGCTGTCTCTCCTCTCTTGGCTCTTATCATGTCTTGTAGTTGGTCAAATGCTACGTGGTAAAACAGAACATCAACCTCACAGTATCACTTATGTAACATATATGTCAGGCTGTATCCGCTCACAGACTTGAAACCAGGTTCACAGTACTAGATACAGAGGGTAGAGAGACAGAGAGAGTGAGACAGACAGACAGACAGACAGACAGACAGACAGACAGACAGACAGACAGACAGACGGACAGACAGACAGACAGACGGACAGACAGACAGACGAAGAAGAGAGAGAGCGATAGAGAGAGACAGAAAGAGAGAGAGAGTGGGTGGTGAGAGATTGCGAGAGACACGGAGAGAAAGAGAGAGAGTGTGTGGTGAGAGATTGCAAGAGAGAGACAGACAGAGAGACAAAGAGAGAGAGTGTGTGGTGAGAGATCGCGAGAGAGAAAGAGAGCGAGAGAAAGAGAGAGTGTGTGGTGAGAGATAGCGAGAGAGACAGAGAGAGAGACAGAGAGAGAGAGAGAAGAGAGAGAGTGTGGTGAGAGATAGCGAGAGAGAGACAGACAGAGAGAGAAAGAGAGAGAGTGTGTGGTGAGAGATAGCGAGAGAGAGACAGACAGAGAGAGAAAGAGAGAGAGTGTGTGGTGAGAGATAGCGAGAGAGAGACAGACAGAGAGAGAAAGAGAGAGAGTGTGTGGTGAGAGATAGCGAGAGAGAGACAGAGAGAGAGAAAGAGTTTTTCTTTTTTATTATATTATCTAATTGTTTGATGTATTGTATTGCTTTGGCAACATCTGATAGGGTGTACTGGCATGGCAGGAACTATTTGAATTAGAGAGAGACAGAAGGTAAAGTTAGAGTGAGGAAAGAGGATAAGAAGGGACTGAAGTGGGAGGTATCTGGTGGTGGATAGACCCTCTGTTTGGTCTGCTCCACAAATTATTTCACGTTTCCTGGATTTCTGCCACATTTACATTACATTTACATTTAAGTCATTTAGCAGACGCGCCACGGTACTCAGGAAAGAATGGGTTTATTTCTGGCAGAAGAGAGGAGATGGAGTCCATGGTCAGACATGAAATGTTTGAATGAGGGTCACATCACTTGTGACCCGTCTCCTCAATCACTAGAAATGATCTGACACGCTGTCTATGAGCAATGACACGCTGTCTATGAGCAATGATATGATGACACGCTGTCTATGAGCAATGATATGATGACACGCTGTCTATGAGCAATGATATGATGACACGCTGTCTATGAGCAATGATATGATGACACGCTGTCTATGAGCAATGATATGATGACACGCTGTCTATGAGCAATGATATGATGACATGCTGTCTATGAGCAATGACACGCTGTCTATGAGCAATGATATGATGACACGCTGTCTATGAGCAATGATATGATTACACGCTGTCTATGAGCAATGATATGATGACACGCTGTCTATGAGCAATGACACGCTGTCTATGAGCAATGACACGCTGTCTATGAGCAATGATATGATGACACGCTGTCTATGAGCAATGACACGCTGTCTATGAGCAATAATATGATGACACGCTGTCTATGAGCAATGATATGATGACACGCTGTCTATGAGCAATGATATGATGACAAGCTGTCTATGAGCAATGATATGATGACACGCTGTCTATGAGCAATGATATGATGACACGATGTCTATGAGCAATGATATGATTACACGCTGTCTATGAGCAATGATATGATGACACGCTGTCTATGAGCAATGATATGATGACACGCTGTCTATGAGCAATGACACGCTGTCTATGAGCAATGACACGCTGTCTATGAGCAATGATATGATGACACGCTGTCTATGAGCAATGACACGCTGTCTATGAGCAATAATATGATGACATGCTGTCTATGAGCAATGATATGATGACACGCTGTCTATGAGCAATGATATGATGACACGCTGTCTATGAGCAATGATATGATGACACGCTGTCTATGAGCAATGACATGATGACACGCTGTCTATGAGCAATGATATGATGACACGCTGTCTATGATCAATGACACGCTGTCTATGAGCAATGATATGATGACACGCTGTCTATGATCGATGACACGCTGTCTATGATCGATGATCTGATGACACGCTGTCTATGATCGATGATCTGATGACACGCTATCTATGATCAATGATATGATGACACGCTGTCTATGAGCAATGATATGATGACACGCTGTCTATGATCAATGACACGCTGTCTATGAGCAATGATATGATGACACGCTGTCTATGATCGATGACACGCTGTCTATGATCGATGATCTGATGACACGCTGTCTATGATCGATGACAAGCTGTCTATGATCGATGACACACTGTCTATGATCGATGATCTGATGACACGCTGTCTATGAACAATGATATGATGACACGCTGTCTATGATTGATGATCTGATGACACACTGTCTATGATCAATGATATGATGACACACTGTCTATGATCGATGATCTGATGACACACTGTCTATGATCAATGATCTGATGACACACTGTCTATGATCGATGATCTGATGACACACTGTCTATGAGCAATGATCTGATGACACGCTGTCTATGATCGATGACACGCTGTCTATGATCGATGACACGCTGTCTATGATCGATGACACGCTGTCTATGATCGATGACACGCTGTCTATGATCGATGACACACTGTCTATGATCGATGATCTGATGACACGCTGTCTATGATCGATGATCTGATGACACACTGTCTATGAGCAATGATATGATGACACGCTGTCTATGATCGATGATCCGATGACACACTGTCTATGAGCAATGATCTGATGACGCGCTGTCTATGATCGATGATCTGATGACACACTGTCTATGATCGATAACACGCTGTCTATGATCGATGACACACTGTCTATGATCGATGATCTGATGACACGCTGTCTATGATCGATGATCTGATGACACACTGTCTATGATCGATGACACGCTGTCTATGATCGATGACACGCTGTCTATGATCGATGACACGCTGTCTATGATCGATGACACGCTGTCTATGATCGATGACACGCTGTCTATGATCGATGACACACTGTCTATGATCGATGATCTGATGACACGCTGTCTATGATCGATGATCTGATGACACACTGTCTATGAGCAATGATATGATGACACGCTGTCTATGATCGATGATCCGATGACACACTGTCTATGATCGATGATCTGATGACACGCTGTCTATGATCGATGATCTGATGACACACTGTCTATGAGCAATGATATGATGACACGCTGTCTATGATCGATGATCTGATGACACACTGTCTATGATCGATGATCCGATGACACACTGTCTATGAGCAATAATCTGATGACACGCTGTCTATGATCGATGACACGCTGTCTATGATCGATGACACGCTGTCTATGATCGATGACACACTGTCTATGATCGATGATCTGATGACACGCTGTCTATGATCTTCAAAGTCTGTATGATATGGAGACAGAGCCAACCTGGTTCAAAGCCTGTATGATGTGGAGACAGAGCCAACCTGGTTCAAAGCCTGTAGGATGTGGAGACAGAGCCAACCTGGTTCAAAGCCTGTATGATGTGGAGACAGAGCCAACCTGGTTCAAAGCCTGTATGATGTGGAGACAAAGCCAACCTGGTTCAAAGCCTGTATGATGTGGAGACAGAGCCAACCTGGTTCAAAGCCTGTAGGATGTGGAGACAGAGCCAACCTGGTTCAAAGCCTGTATGATGTGGAGACAGAGCCAACCTGGTTCAAAGCCTGTAGGATGTGGAGACAAAGCCAACCTGGTTCAAAGCCTGTAGGATGTGGAGACAGAGCCAACCTGGTTCAAAGCCTGTATGATGTGGAGACAGAGCCAACCTGGTTCAAAGCCTGTAGGATGTGGAGACAAAGCCAACCTGGTTCAAAGTCTGTAGGATGTGGAGACAAAGCCAACCTGGTTCAAAGCCTGTAGGATGTGGAGACAAAGCCAACCTGGTTCAAAGCCTGTATGATGTGCAGCCTGAGCCAACCTGGTTCAAAGCGTGTTTGAAAAAATGTTCAAATACTTTGAGCGTTTGATTGAGCCTGCCTTGGGTTCCAGATGGGCGGGGTTTGCATTCCATTGATTCCATTGCACCAGGTAAGCTCAATCAAGCATAGCTAAAGTATTTGAAAGACATCGAATCCTATTTGAACCGAGGTCCGGTGCATAGTTTAACATTCGACAGATGTGGCTTCTCACGTCTACAGTCACAGCTGAGTCATCATCTAAAATCTCAACAGTATAATACCATACATTCACTAATAGCGTAACATTAGATACTTTATGGTACAACCTTATACTCGGGTAAACAGATATAGCGATACGTTCTCTCGGGCTTGCTCTAGAATGCCTTGGTCAGTGATCGGTGGTGGACATGCAGCACCTGGCCAGGGCTTTGGGCAGGGCTGACAACCAGATATCCAGCGGCAGAACGTGTCTGGGCTGAATGTGAGCGGATTAACGCTCACCACACATGTCCCCTCTAGGAAACTCAAGCCGACTTTTCAACGTAAAAGGGCGCCAATAAGTCTCTGTGGTAAAATACAGGGACACATGCTATCTGAAACGACCCAATAGTCATGCAGCCGTGATTCCTCTGGGTCAAGGGAGGGCAGGGAAGGAGGGGCTGATGGAGGACAGGATAGGGCCAGGGAGCAAGTGACTACCTTTGGCTGACCTTCCCCTTTTCTTTCCAGCCTCAGAATATCTATTCTAACTACACTGCCTGCCTGCCTGCCTGCCCGCCCGAGTGAGTGAGTGAGTGAGTGAGTGAGTGAGTGAGTGAGTGAGTGAGTGAGTGAGTGAGTGAGTGAGTGAGTGAGTGAGTGAGTGAGTGAGTGAGTGAGTGAGTGAGTGAGTGAGTGAGTGAGTTTTTTTATTTTATTTCACCTTTATTTAACCAGGTAGGCTAGTTGAGAACAAGTTCTCATTTGCAACTGCGACCTGGCCAAGATAAAGCATAGCAGTGTGAACAGACAACACAGAGTTACACATGGAGTAAACAATTAGCAAGTCAATAACACAGTAGAAAAAATGGGCAGTCTATATACAATGTGTGCAAAAGGCATGAGGAGGTAAGCGAATAATACAATTTTGCAGATTAACACTGGAGTGATAAATGATCAGATGGTCATGTACAGGTAGAGATATTGGTGTGCAAAAGAGCAGAAAAGTAAATAAATAAAAACAGTATAAAAACAGTATGGGAATGAGGTAGGTGAAAATGGGTGAGCTATTTACCTATAGACTATGTACAGCTGCAGCGATCGGTTAGCTGCTCGGATAGCTGATGTTTGAAGTTGGTGAGGGAGATAAAAGTCTCCAACTTCAGCGATTTTGCAATTCGTTCCAGTCACAGGCAGCAGAGTACTGGAACGAAAGGCGGCCAAATGAGGTGTTGGCTTTAGGGATGATCAGTGAGATACACCTGCTGGAGCGCGTGCTACGGATGGGTGTCGCCATCGTGACCAGTGAACTGAGATAAGGCGGAGCTTTACCTAGCATGGACTTGTAGATGACCTGGAGCCAGTGGGTCTGGCGACGGATATGTAGTGAGGGCCAGCCGACTAGAGCATACAAGTCGCAGTGGTGGGTGGTATAAGGTGCTTTAGTGACAAAACGGATGGCACTGTGATAGACTGCATCCAGTTTGCTGAGTAGAGTGTTGGAAGCCATTTTGTAGATGACATCGCCGAAGTCGAGGATCGGTAGGATAGTCAGTTTTACTAGGGTAAGCTTGGCAGCGTGAGTGAAGGAGGCTTTGTTGCGGAATAGAAAGCCGACTCTTGATTTGATTTTTGATTGGAGATGTTTGATGTGAGTCTGGAAGGAGAGTTTGCAGTCTAGCCAGACACCTAGGTACTTATAGATGTCCACATATTCAAGGTCGGAACCATCCAGGGTGGTGATGCTAGTCGGGCATGCGGGTGCAGGCAGCGATCGGTTGAAAAGCATGCATTTGGTTTTACTCGCGTTTAAGAGCAGTTGGAGGCCACGGAAGGAGTGCTGTATGGCATTGAAGCTCGTTTGGAGGTTTGATAGCACAGTGTCCAATGACGGGCCGAAAGTATATAGAATGGTGTCGTCTGCGTAGAGGTGGATCAGGGAATCGCCCGCAGCAAGAGCAGTGAGTGAGTGAGTGAGTGAGTGAGTGAGTGAGTGAGTGAGTGAGTGAGTGAGTGAGTGAGTGAGTGCTCACCAGTGAGGATATCATGTGAAGCAGGTGTCTGTTCTGTTTCCCACCTAGATCTACTGGTCACTGACTGCATGTCTATCTTCACTCTGGCTGACGCTCTGTTCCAATATCCACACTAGCATCCTACGTAGAATGAAGCTATGCATTGAGCATCTATTCTAAAGTGCTATGCTAGGGTAGATTTTGGACAATTCAACCTCGTAAAGGATCACGTTTAAATGGCTGATGTACAGTACCAGTCAAATGGTTGGACACACCTACTCATTCCAGGGTTTTTATTTATTTTTAATATTTTCTACATTGTAGAATAATAGTGAAGACATCAAAACTATGAAATAACACATATTTAGAAAATCAAGGTTACACTGACTAGGACGTGGAATCATCATGCATTATACCCACACGGAGACAAGGAGTCTTTGATTCTTTGCTGGTGAATGGAGGAGAACTATTATTGTTCCACCACATGTGGGTCTCTCAACAACATACTGTGACATAACAAAACTAATGGGTGTAGCCTATGTTTAGGAATCTGGTGATGCTATTATTTCCATGAATTGAATTTCCTTCCTCTCCTCCCTTTTCCCTCTCCTCTATTCTCTGCTGGATGCCCCCTTTCAGGCGTGGCCTAAACGTCACCCCCACCCCGTCCCCAGGCGCCACCCTCCTCTAGCATGTAATTCCAGCTAGCCTGTTTAAGCATTAGCATTTACATTTTATTGGAAGCATTGAGATTTAGAGCGAGGGATCTATCAGCTCTGAGCAGACAGGATGAGTTAACAATGCATTACCTGCCTTTTATGCCAGCTATAACTCTCTGCCCTGGTCACTACAAGATATTAATGGAGAGAGGAACGGAAGGATCGAGGAGGGAAGTGAAGGTTGGTCGCATTCCCGCCAAGGGAGAGGCGGGGGGGACTCTAGGCCCTGGTGAAAAGTAATGTACGTAATAGGGAAGAGGCTGCCATTTGGGACGCAGATTAGATATGGAGATGCTGGGTCTCTCTGTTGCCTTCTTTACTGCACATTAAACATGATAGTGAGTAAAAATGAAAGAATCACTTCGCAATCACCTTCATATGGATCAGTGATCTACGCGCCGCTGTGCTGTGAGACGCTAATGCCAGAGCTGGGTTAAAATACCATTTAAAATATTTCACACTTTTTGAACGCTTGCTCTAAGCTGCCTGGCGTGACAGATTCGCCAGGTGTGCCTTTTGGACTATTCAGTTGGTCCATTAAGCCAGGGAAGATCAGTCAAGCACAGTCAGCACAGATAAGTTATTTTAAATTATTTCAAATAGTAATTGAACCCAGCTCTGGTTCTGCGCTGTGAGAGGCTGAGGCAGAAGCCATCACTGCAGTCAAGGTATTTCCATAATGTCTGTGCAGCAATAACACAGAACAACAGCTGGAGGACAGCTGTGCAGAGCTGATCAGAACACCAGTGAGACCACCAGCAATTGCATTGGTCTCAGAGATACTCAGACACACAGCCTCATAACTTCTGAACATTTAACAAAATAATATGTCCTCTGTATACATTCAGTGGCAGCGTGTGTATAATAGGTCTGTGTTGTTGAACAGACCGTGCAACACTGACCAAGCCCACCTCAGCCATCCTTCCCTTCCCCCAACTCTAGCAACCCCTACTGCACAGTAGCCAACTCGACACTCATTTGTGATGATGTGCAGCAAGACAACCAACCTGTCACAGGCAATGTCCTCAAACTCATTTACACTGAAAGTTACTGATACTCTTACCACACCGGCTGTGTTTGTGGAGGCTGGCGCGAGCACACAAACCCATTATAGTACCTCCATTTGTTAGGTCTGCTCCATGACATCACTGCAACAAAAATCACCGGAAAGCCATGTATTGTATTTTTACAGTACACAAATAACTGACGCACAATACTGATCTGAAATATTGATTTAGCTAGACAGCAAATTCTCATCTGTAGTCCCTTGCTTATTTGACCTCAACTGGTTCTTTAAGCCTGATCATATTTTCCCAGATGCCTCGGTGTTTATACACCACACACAAACACACCATGGTCCTAAGGCTGCGTTCTGATCATCTATCCTCCTCCAGAAGTGTGCACTTGTTCACTCCAGCTCATGCAGTTAATAATATTAGATTGGTGGAAGCATGGCTGTAGGGACTCCAGTCAATTCCTTTTAAAGGGTAGAGAATAGGAACATAGCCTCTTCCCAGTTCTTCAGCAGAGAACAGACAGACCAGGCTCCATAAAATCCCATTCACTCCCTCTGCTGGGCTTAATGGTCCCACAAGCTGGACAATTTACTGGTGACCTTAGCATTCCATTTATGGAAGAACTAAAAAAAAAAAATCTCTGAAAATTCCACTATCCAGATATAGTTTTTCAGCAAAAAGAGACTGAACGAGTGAAAGGAAGGGAGACCTAGTGGCAGAGATCTGATTGTTCCATGATTAGGGTCAGGAGTTTTACTGACCACCATGTAATCGAAGCAGGAATAACTAGTCTAGGCTATGCAAGACATGTGCACGTTCCATGACAGACTGACCAGGTGATAGCCATGATCCCTTTTGATGTAACTTGTAAAATCCACTTCAAATCGGTGATGTAGGATAGAAGACAGGTGAGGAATTTTTAAGCCTCAAGACATGGATTGTGTGTGTCTGCGTGCCATTGAGGATGAATGGGCCATATTTAAGTGGCTTTCAACAGGGTACAGTAGGTGCCAGGCACATCAGTGTGTCAAGAACCACAACACTGCTGGGTTTTTCCATGCTCAAGTTTCCCATGTGTAGCAATAATGGTCCATCACCCAAAGGACATCCAGCCAATTTGACACAACTGTAGGAAGCATTGGAGTCAACATGACCAGCATCCCCGTGGAAGTTTCAATACCTTGTAAAGTACATACCAAAGCTTTGCAGCTACAAATGTGTTCCTAATGTTTGAACATTGTGTAAAGCTGCCTCATACAGCCCAGGTGGAAGAGAATAGCCCATTTAATTAATTCATGTAAAGAGCGTAAAGTTGCATGAAAGGAATACTTCCTCCCATCTATCACCCACATGGTACTGTTCAATTAAAATTAGTTTGAAAAGTCAGACTACACATTCATCAACCAACTATTCACAGCATATCAATTATTGCATTCTTATAAATGAAGATCCAATAAGTGCTCTCGAATGGGAGCTATAAGATTTATGGGCAAAACAGTAGAGTCAATCCATTTCTGGTTAAAAATCTCCTGACATGGCCATAGTAACATGCCAAGTGGCTCCATCTGGTGGTATAATATGATTAGTGCACTTACTCAGCTTGTAGAAACATCACCAGGCATTTAAAATGTTGGAAACAGTTTACTACAATTTAATACAAGACAAAACAAATTTGCAGAGCATTAAAAATTGTAAAATACAAATGCAGCACATTTAAAAACATGATAAAAAAATGTATGCCTTCAAATAAAATCTTTGAAAGTAAAGGAGTGGTGTGAGAAAATAAAAGTTAACAGGTTTTTATTCAGGACACAAAAAAAATATCTAATGACATGAAACATGTACAACCCTGTTACACATGTCCAGAATAGGGATGTTTCTCAAAGGAAGGATGTCATTTACAAAAAAAACGGTTGTTTCTATGACTACAGTGGCTAGACAACTCAGAATTCACAAAAAAAAAGAATTCACTGCAAGAGAGGAACAAATCGAGTACGAGTAAATCTAGAGAACAGCCGATGAACAGGACTCTGTCCATCAACTCAGCAATATATTGGCTACACCAAATGAACTGGGATATTTGCCTCTTACGGGGGACTACACGACCATACAGTTTGTCACTACATATGTGGATGTTGATATGGGAAAGGTCTAAGGGGTCAAATCTTTCTACAACTCCTTTAAAATCAACTTAATGATAGCAAGTGGGAAAAAAATACACTTAACATTTAATCCAAAGTACTGACATGATCTTAAAATGTTAAGACTAAAGCAACAAGCATCCCATGAAATAACACTGTCTGCCTTGTTCCAGTCTCCCATACAGCGCACTGACAAGAGCACTTTGGCTGAGACATTTAGTCACAGGGTGGCGTACCTTGATCAAATCCATGCTAGTTTTGTTTCACATTACTGCAGAGCACGTGGATTGTCCAACCTCTCATCATAGGAATGGTTACAGTTCAGCATTTCTGTGATAATGTTGTGTATATACTCAACAATCAAGTGGACATTCACATTTGCAAACAACAATGGCTTGAAACACCGGGCACAACTTTTGAAGTGACCCTTCTGTTCATCTGTAGCAGGCATAAAATAATTGCCTGAAACTAGAGCCCCGACATACTGGTCTTGACCAGAGGAAGAAACTGACAGGGGGAGGTTTTCTGCACGGTTCAACCAATCCAATAAATGTGGAGGTGGAGTTAAGATTGAGTGTCACCAGTCAGATCACAGGACCTTTCCATGAAAACATCCGATTGTTAGGACACTCAGCAGAGGCTAGTTCATCTATAATATTTTCTTACTTGTGCTTGATGTGAGGACACTGATTAAAAGGTCATCAAAATTATCAAATTCCAAGTTAGGAATAAGCGGCTACTCTAAAATATATTCATGATCTCAGCAATGGAATCAAAGCTACATAGTTGACAGGGCAAAGCTACAGAAAATAAAACATTGGGACAAAAGAGCTAAAATATTAACATTAAAACAAAACGTACAATCCAGCCACACTACTAGCAAATTTGAGAGAAAAACCATGGAAGGAGTTTTACATAAAGGGGCCATATTTACCTTAGAACATCAAAGTTGAACTAAAACTACTGAAGAAAAAGTCTAGAAGATGTTTTTTGACCAAGGTGGCCCAATAGGGGGAAATCGGATAATACAATTCTATTGTTTCTACTGCATAACTAACTAAGGTTTAAGACTTGCTAGGCTGTCGGCTTCCCAGTGTCAAACATGGCCGCTGCCCACATTCAACGTTTCCACAGATTGTCTGATCGAGGATCAGTTGCCCTGTTAGATCAATTAATATATGGACCAGACACTGGATCAGCAGTCAGACACTGAATACAGGTCCCTGGACCATGCTATGATAGACTGCCCATTTTAACGTCTCAGTGAAGACAACTACCTTCAAGTCACCTTAATATGGCTGCCTGTACCTAGACAGGGTACCACAGAATCTACGGTCTTCCCAACACAATTATATGCCGAAAAAAAAAAGACTGCACAAAAAGTACAAAGTGAGAGAATAAAGTATGAGGTTGAAAAAAACAAGCCCTTCCCAGTAGCAAGCGCACCCGTTTCACCACATCCAAAACCACAATCTTCCTGCATCCTTCTCAGTTTCTATGTAAAATGGCATGGTTGAACTGTTAGTTATTCAGGGATATTAGCCTGTACATTGGGGCATGGAGGGAGGTATCATTAGAAAGTGGGCAGTGTTCTCCATCGTTGGTTTGTGTGGTTTTTGTTATGTCATTACCAATGGGGTGGGGGTTGTCAGTCGGTACCAAATCCCTCCCCAACCCTCTATTTTGCCCTAACCCTTCAATGTTTGCAGATCAATACAGTGGAATATTTACCACCACTGATTATACCTATGCAGACTATTCAAACAAGTTAACATCAAAGGGTTAAGGCCAAGGGGGAGGAATAGGGTGTGATTTGGTGCTGGCTATACGAGTCTCCAGGATGTCCCTGCAGAGTCGGGGGCAAGAGGTCAGTGACCGTTCCCGTGGAAAGACATCCCGCTCACATGCTTACAGCGCCCTTCTCTTTCTTGTCCCCATCTTCGTGCCAGGTGAGGCGCTCCTCATAGAAGGCTATGACGATCTGCGGGCACTTGTGATTGGCCTCCTTGGCTAGCACCAGATCTGCCTCGTCAGAGTCCTTCCTGTAGAGTAAGGAAATAATAAATATAACATCCTTATTTACAAACCTGTTGCCACGGTGACAACTCAATTTGTCATAAAACTCAATCAGGACAAAAAGTTGGTAGACCTAAACTATTATCTCCAGGACAGTAGAGCAACCACTACAGTTAAGCAGTTTGTCACCAGTTTGAAAACACATTTTTATGGTATTGTAATCTAACAAAAGATAACAAGGTCAACAATGTCTAAGTACTCAACACTCACCACTTCATGAGGAACATGAGATCTCCACAGGAGTCTGTGGCTCCAATAATCTTCTCCGGTACCAGACCCCTCTCAAAGCCTCTCGCAATCAGGACATCATCCTGGAGAAAAGATGAGTAATACCTTTATGTTGTACAACAAAGTGTAACTTTGGCACTGCTGGGGGGGCTGGTTAACAGTTTAATTTCACAAAGCCTTTGTCATTCCAGTGAAAGTCAAGAGGGTGTTGATTACCATTTCACTTTAAAATGAGCTCTTTGCAAATGAGAAGTTCACCAGGAAGATCAAGCCGCTGTTCCAGCCTACAATAACAACGCTGCAGCACCACTGAAGAGGTTGTTAAGTGTCAGCTCACCTATCAGTAGGCTGCAAATGCTGGGGGTAACAAATTGCAATGAAAGTCACCCCCTTTCAGTAATCGAGGATTGGTTTTGTAGACTTGCACCTGGCAGTCAATTCACCTAGATCTTGTCTAGTGTAAACAACCTAGCCTGGTATATAAACCAATTTTGGGGTAAAAGGGTTTATCTACACCAATTAACGAGGTAGGTTACACACTTCTTTTTTCCGCTTGGGCTTGTTGCTGCTCCCCTCCTCATCGTCATCATCATCAGAGTTCCTCCTCTTGCTGCTGCCTTCCTTGCTACGGCCTGATGATCCCGCGCTGGACTTGGATCCTCCACTGCTGGGGGTTGCACCACCACTGCTAGGCTTCTTGTAAGTCTTCATGAACCCAGCAATGAGCTCAGGGCAACCAAGATTCTTCTCTGGCTCCCATGTGTTGTGCTTTCTGCAATGAACCATGCATTGTAAAAGCAAGCTTGACATTTGACAGGAGGTATACACACTAGTGTCCCAACAGTTTAAACAATTCAGTGTGAACTAAAAAAAAACTAAAGCATGTTGAAAAGAATGTCTTTATTTATAAAATACAGCAATCAGGGAGAATCTAAAAATGATCAATTCGGGAGTATTTTTGTCATGGCATGGGGTCACTCAGCATAAGCCACGGCAAAATGTATAGAATTGCAGTAAATAGATATATTTTTTAACTACATCGTCTCTGCAGGCATAAGGAGGGCCTCAAATATTAGGTCGGCAGCTGAGCTAATGACCACGAAGCCCACTACCAAAGCCACATTATGGAAGGAAGGGGGGGGGGGACTGTATTGGTCATTTTACGAGTCTCCAAAGAATGTTTACCCTCCATGTGTAGGAGTCAGAGTTGAACATTAGACACAGTAGCTGACTAAACTCAACTGTGACGTGTCTGATTAACGCCACCAACGAGTTAAACAGACCAGGCGTTGATGAATTCAGCTCAGAATAACTTAATTTGACCATGGTCATTTTTTTTTATGTATCATGAAACGTGTATCTTGTACCAATGTTTGTCTTCTGTAGTTGCATGCCTTTGTTTGCTGAAGTCCACAATTTTTCATTAAATGTTCATCATATAAAACCACTGTTTACTCATTGCTGTTGCTCTAGGATAGTAACACTATGAAAATGTGCATGTGCCAATTGAATTTCAACAAGGAAACGGTCTGTTTGTATTTGATTACATATTATTTTAAAAGTATGGTTTTCAGCTAACAAAGGCGCACAACTACAGAGAACAAACGTAGGTACATGGTAGGCATTTCATAATAAAAAATGGTTGGAAGTCTTGACCTTGGGTGAATCGATGTAGTCCGAGCTGAATTCCAGAGCCTGGTCTCTGCTCAACTCTGTTGGTGGAGTTTATCAGAATTTTCCTTCACCATGGAGTTTAGTCAGCAAAACACGGAGGTAACATTTTAGACTCTCGTTTTGAAACATACTGGAAGGCATGACATATTTTTATTTTATTTGGATGGCTAAAGGTAGAAATGAGCTAGCTACTGCTACAGGAAGCATATTCATGTTGAAAACATGTCAAAGTAACATTGCATCACAATCACACGAGGAACAGACTTACTCTGAATAACCTTTCCACTTCAGGAAGAATTCAACTCGGCCCTTCACCGTCCTCCTGTCCAGCACCTTCTCCACAATGAATTCTTCCTCTTCTGAAGATGAGCCTGAGCCACCATCATCATTTTCAGTCTTCTTTCCCATGGCTAGCTAGGTTAAAGTACCTAGGGTGAGTTAAGTGGCACGTCTCAAATTTTGAGAACCTAGCAAACGTCGAAACAAGTTTAGAAATTTGTGCAATAAAGTTACACTGGTCTGCTGTCCATAGCTCGCTAACTACGCACACTATGAAGTCATCAAAATTATACAGCCGATAAACTAGTGAACTTGTCGAGGGTCATCTAGGTTAAACCCTGGCTTAAATTAATTATTCCTCAACCATGTCCCGACAGCTGATTGTCCGTTTAAAAGGAATCAATTTAATTATAAAGTACGCTAGGTTTGCTCAGTCAGCCAATACTGTTAAATTAGCCGGCATGCGTATATTTGACTTATTTGATAACACATAACGATTTCCTCTCAATAGGGGTAGAATAAGTACTTAGTTAGCAAATTGCGTTTAATTCATTGCAGTTTGTTAGAAAATACACAGGGACATTCAAATCTAAATAGTCTAAAGCGTGTAGCTACACAAACGTTAGCTAACATGTTTGTCCCAACCAGCTAGCTAACCGTTCACCACCAACGTAGCTAGATGATGTTAGCTAAACTAAGCAATTTTGCAAACGTTATCCTCAATACTTTCTACTTTCTTTTTTTAACAAGCTAAGAAATAGCTTCATGTTTTTACTCACTTTTGTAATTCGGATGAATTTATTGGAAACCAAAATTGCTTTCTTCCACCACACGGTTAGCTTCAGCAGTTGGCTGGATGCTTTTTCTGGGCTTTTTGTTCCCCCTCCCCACACGACTTGCTTGCGCGCCAAAAGCACAATAGCAGACCGTGCCCGCCCACGAAAAGGACGGCGTCAAACTAAATAACTGTGATTTAATAAGTAAATGTTATGGCTAGCGATGTCCACTAAAGAAATATGCAGACATTTCAGGATCATTTGGCAAGCTTTATCAAATACTATATTACGTTTATTTATACAGACTTGCCAGAACATCAAAATCAATTCTATTGAATTGACGTATTTTGACGTACACATTAAAACAATATAAAACGTAAACTCACGCCCACCCCCGGCTGGTGTCGTTTTATTATTGGATATTGCCGATAACTGACTGTGAAGTACCCAATCGGAGTGGCAGCGGAAGACGAACAATATAATTCAGCGGGAACAGCTAACCAATTGCTGAATCCAAGAGGCGTATCCGTCCCTATTTATTATACTATTTTCTTTCCAGGCACGGTCGTCTCTCTGTCGCAGAATTTCTGTCCTCGATTAAGGAACAAGGGATCGGAAACTACCAGCAACAATGTCGAAGGAGGTAAGTTTTTCTAATTAATATCTACCTGCAATTTTGTGATATATACGTTTTATATACGTTTAGTGTATTAATATATCGTGCACGTTGACCATTCTAGTCAAAATGGCTTTCCCTTCACGAGCGTCTATTGCAGCTATAATTGTGGGGATGCCGCCATCTTAGCTACAGGCCTCATGGCGTTGATTGTCCTTGCGTTTTTGTTCAGCCATTTGAAGCGGGCGTTTTTGTTTAGCCATTTGAAGCGGACGTTAAATGTATCTTTTGTGTTTTACCCTACACTTTTGCTATAATATTAATCGATAGTTTGTTCACATTTCCCGGTTTTAAAAAATCGTTTTGTTTGGTGTACAATATGGAGTCGCAGTCGACCCCCACCACCCGTGGTCAAGGCCTTTCTTTTACTACACCGTGCTGACGGAATCATATGTTATTGTTCGATCTCCACAACTTGTTTCGAGTAACTTTAGGAATATGTCAAAATGATTGGCCTAGTTCGCTACAATGTAGCGCTCGCTCTCATTTGCTTTCGCTCTAAATGCATTCTCCCTTTATGTTCAGGCCCCACGTGAACCCGAACAGCTCCGCAAGCTGTTCATCGGAGGTCTGAGCTTCGAAACCACGGATGAGAGTTTGCGAGCACACTTCGAACAATGGGGATCTCTTACAGATTGTGTGGTGAGTGTTTGTGTACACCTTTGAAACCTTTATACCTAGTTGGCTGCAGTCTTACGGAATGGGTTTCCATTGTCAGTCAGGGTTTGATTGGTTAACTTACATTGAATATCAGTGCAAGTTAAATATTTTTGCATTACTCTCTATATTACCTACAGGTAATGAGAGATCCAGCCAACAAGCGCTCCAGGGGGTTTGGATTTGTCACCTATGCTGGTGTGAATGAGGTTGATGCTGCCATGGAAGCACGTCCCCACAAGGTTGATGGTAGGCTCGTAGAGCCGAAGAGGGCGGTGTCCAGAGAGGACTCCAGCCGACCCGGTGCTCATGTCACAGTGAAAAAAATATTTGTTGGGGGTATCAAGGAAGACACAGAAGACTCCCACCTGCGAGACTACTTTGAGCAATTTGGCAAGATTGAAGTAATTGACATTATGACTGACCGCAACAGTGGCAAGAAGAGGGGATTTGCCTTTGTCACGTTTGATGACCATGATGCAGTGGACAGGATTGTTAGTAAGTAGTGGTCTGAATGTCTTTCTTTATAATTAAAGTCACTGGCCTTTTGTGTTCTGCTGTAATTTTAAGTCTTATCTTCTATCCCCAGTTCAGAAGTACCACACACTGAACGGTCACAATTGCGAAGTGAGGAAAGCCTTGTCCAGACAGGAGATGCAGACTACAGGAATGGGTATGAGGGGTGGTAAGTCCATGACTTCTTCATGGCAAGTGGTTTAATCTTTAATTATTTCTGAGATTGGTCTGGTACTAATGGTTTATAATTTTTTCCCCAGGCCGTGGTGGTGGTGGTGGCGGCGGTGGCAACTATGGCAGAGGTGGGGGATACGGAGGTAATGACTTTGGCTGTGATGGATACTTCAGTGGCCAGGGTATGTGGTGGTCCTGAACCACTCACTATCTCTGCTTGAACCTGTGTACTTAACCACTTGTGATTGTTTCAATATACTTTAGGTGATGCTGACTCGTCTGTTTCAGGCGGCAGAGGGGGTGGATATGGAGGGGGAGATGGTGGTTACAACAATGGTTATGGGGGAGGAGATGGTAAGATTGGATTTCTCTGTAGGACAAATGACAACAGGAAGAGCTATAGCATGAGACTCACAGCAACAGACTGGTCCATTTGCATTTTAGTAATTTAGCAGATGTTCTTATCCACAGGGACTTACAGTAAAGTGCGTACATTTCGCTTACATTGCCCCCCCCGCCCAGTGAAATCAAACCCACGGGGTTCCATGTATATCTATAGTTTGTACGCTTGTTGCTGGGAGTGTATTTAGACCAGAACCTTACTTTCTATAGGTGGCTATGGAGGAGGACCCGGTGGTTATGGTGGTGGTGGTGGTGGTAACCGTGGCTACGGTGGAGGACAAGGAGGTTATGGCGGAGGACAGGGTGGGGGCTACGGTGGCGGAAATGGTTATAACGACTACAACAATGGCAATGGCAACGGCGGGAACTTTGGCGGCGGTAAGTCCATGGCTTCACCACAAGAGGCAGCACCAGTTGCTGGTAAGTGGATGGCTTCATAGGCTGTGATCAAATTCTCACACTACATTCTGTTTGGTTAAAGTATTGATCTACCTATACTTCCCTTCTAAATGGCATGTAGTAAGCATAAATTGTTACCATATTAAACCTGTGATTTCGCATACAAAACCTTAGAGGCATAGGCAGGTAGCCTAGCGGTTAAGAGCGTTGGGCCAGAAACTGAAATGGCCTACTAAATAAGAAGTAGTATGAGAACTCGGTCATAGCTGACTTGATGAAAGTGATGCATGAAATACTCTATCCGAGCTGTACACAAATGATTGGGAATATCCTTGAGCCTGTGTAAAATGGCCAGACTAATCTTCACTAATTAATGTGACTTTTTAAATTGTGTGCAGGTAACTTTGGCGGTGGTGGTGGAAATGGTGGCGGAAATGGCTACAATGACTTTGGCAGCTACAACAACCAGGCTTCCAACTACGGCCCGATGAAGGGTAACAACTTTGGTGGTGGCAGCGGCGGTGGTGGTGGTGGCAGCGGCGGTGGTGGCAGTGGCGGGGGTAGCGGCGGTGGCAGGAACAGTGGCCCATATGGTGGTAGGTGGCACACGTCAGGCTATCAACTGCTCAGCCAGTGCTAAGCAACAAGTAAACATGTGTTGGTTTGGTACTTTGTCAGAGAATCTAGTATGTGACGACCGGTTAGTTTGTCAAAGCATTTGACAGTAAATTAACACCTTAATTTGTACTTTATGAGTTTCTGGAGGCTCTTTCTGATTCAACCTTCGGCCTTTGTTTCTTTTCAGGTGGTTATGGAGGTAGCTCAGGTGGGGGGGGCGGCGGTGGTGGATATGGTGGGGGCTCCGGTGGACGACGGTTCTAAATGTTCAGAAGGTATGTTTTTAAATGGGACTGTTTGAAACATAACGTGTGTAGATGAGTCTTACGCATATTCCAAAATTTGTTAAATATGTAGTGTTCTGAAACTAAGGGGATCCATTCTTTTACACTTTGATACATAGAGTCCTTGTAGTTGTGTTTTTAGCTCTTGAGCCAAGTGTTAAGAATGCTGGCTCTGGATCTCATGTAGTAGGTTCTGGTCATTCCATCAGTCAGTACACAGTTTAACTTGATGTTGTTCCATATTGTTCAACAGGACTCAGTACTTAGGAGAGGAGAGCGAGACAAGTGACAGGGCAGCTGCAGGTTTACAACCTAGATCTGCTCAGCCAAACAGATGTGGCAGGTTACATCTGCTACAAGAAGAGATGTGTACAATAGAGAAATCATGGAGGGGCTTCATTCGTTTTTCTGTGTTGTCAAACAGGATTATTTGATGTTTCTGGAAAGCAAGCATTCCAATGAGGTTTTATGTAGTTTTTCTTTGAGTCGTTTTTATTTTTGTGTAACTGCAACCAATCAAGTTGAAATAAACCACCTTTCAGTTTTTTTTAAACTGTCGTTCAGTCTTGTTAGTGTCTTTTAGGGGAATGAGGGGGAGGGTGTTTTCTGGTTTGGGTATTAATCCATTAGAACAAATACAGGTCCACACGACTGATGGATTAGGTCAATGACTCTTGAAGAAAAGTACCACTTGTCAATGGAGACTTGCCATGCCCCATATTTTATTTATTTCTTGCGTGGGATGTCCTTAGTCTCTTCCAATGCACATACTACAGAATGTAGAAAATAACATGTATCCAGCACATCACTCAAAGGAAGGTTTGACAAATTGATACCATAGCTTTGAAGTCATTGCTGAACACGGCCCCAATGGATTAAGTTATGCTAGTATAATACTCAGTCAACAGTTCATGATCTCTTTGAGAACTGCACCGGAGATTTGAGTTGGCTGGCTAGATCACTCGCCTGTCATACAGCACACCTGCCAGCAAAGGCTAGCTTACATGATGCAGTCTTGAGGCTAGCCAGCCATGGAAGCCAGCTGAGCTGAGGGCGAGTCATAGTAAACAGCCCATCGCCTGACAGGAGCAGTGTGAAGCAGGGGAGAGTGAGTAGCAAGAAGGCATGAGACTAGCAGGCAGCTGCTACCAAATGGCTTAAATGCTGTCTGTGGGTAAGGAGACTTTTCCAACTACTGTTAGTTTAAATAACATGTTCTGTAGTTAGTACGCGCAAACTCTTGTAGTTAATGTAGACATGAATAGTATAGCATTCATGACCATGTACAGTTTATTTGGATGTGCAGAGATGTTTTAATACAAATCACCGCCCCCTGTTCATCTGGTAATACAAGGGGCATTGACCTTTGGCACTAATCGTAAAGATATGCTACAATCCTTGTAATGCATGCTTATGTTGGCAGTCAAACTATGAAATGGTAACAGACTAACGCCTTTCCATGTTGTATCGTCTCAGTCTCCTTTTCTTCTGATATTTCCTAGGAAACTAACTGCTCTGAAGGACTGCTACTGAAAGCATGATGACGTTGCACACCGTAACATTGTACAAGGTAAGTGACTGTTTAACGGTTGGAAATATTCACAATTTTTATTGTGGGAGAATATCTGAAGCATCATCTCTAAGGAGTGTTATTTTGTCTTCTGTTTTAGGGTGCCTGGAGAAATGCAATGGTCGTTATTTTTGTTACTGCTGTGCAGGATTTAACTTGTTTTTTTACCCACATCTGTTTATCAATAAAATATTTTTACATAAATCTTCTATTGGTCTGTCATTTGCTAAATACTACGCTTAAACTGCTGCATAGATGGTAAGCTATTCTCATCCTCTAATATAATTTCCCCAAATGTATGTCTTGATTGGATGACAAGGCACTTTCAGGAAGTTTGCACATCATTTGAGTTTTTCGACCTTGTGTTACAGCCTGAACTTTCATGGAATGAATTGCAACTTCGTCACTGTCCTACACCAATACCCCATGTCAGTGGAATTGTTTTTTGAAATGTGTAAAGATGGCTACCTCATCTCTGTACCCCACACATACAATTATCTTTGAGGTTGAGCAGTGCATTTCTAACATCAAGACCAGGGAGTTATTGAATGTCTCTTTGCACATGGTGACATTACTAATTACACTACAAAGATACAGGTGTCCTTCAAAACGCTGTTGCTGGAGATGGTGGCCAATGACTTTAAAACTGTTTAATGGCTGATGGGAGGACACTGAGGCTGGATCAACATTGATACTCCACAATGCTAACCTAAATGAGTGAAAAGGAAGCCTGTATAGAACAAATATTCCAACCATGCATCCGGTTGGCAAGATATTACTATGCCCTGAATAGTGTTATGCTTGTGGCAAATTCGACACATTAAGTACAGTTGTGGCTGCATCATGTTATGGGTGTTCTTATCCGCAAGGACAGCTCTCTTTTTTCCTCTATCTCTCTTAGTTCAATGGAATTGAGTACCGGCAAAAACCTAAAGGAAATCTGGTTCAGTCTGCTTTCCATCAGACCCTGAGGCAAAATCACCTTTAAGCAGGACAATGACAAACGCAGCCATACAACATACACGAGTTGCTTACCAAGACTACATTGAATGTGGGTGGCCTAGTTTTGACTTGGATCAGCTTTTGATTTGGGTGTGAATACTTGTGTTAAATTTCATTTTTCAATAAATATGGATTACGTCAAGGGGTATAAATAATTTCTGAAGGCACTGGTCTTAACCATCGAATAACATATATCCAGAACAAGCATAGCCATATGACTTCACTTGTAACTAACTATTGACTTGCTTGTACATGAGCACAGTATCTGAAAAAATAACTTTTAGCTGCCATACACTTTCAACATTAACATGTTGGTCCCATGTTTCATGAGCTGAAATAAGATGCACAAAAATGTTAGTGAGCGTTACTGTTTGCCAAGATAATCCTTCCAACTCAGGTGTGGCATTTCAAGAAGCTGATTAAACAGCTCAGCAGTACGCCCAACCTGCCTCGCAACCGCAGACAACGTGTGTGGGTGAGTGGTTTGCTGATGTCAGAGTGAACCATAGTGGGGTTATGGTATGGGCAGGCATAAGCTACGGACAATGAACACTATTGCATTTGGCAATGGCAGTTTGAATGCACAGTGATACTGTGGTGAGATCCTGAGGCCCATTAAAAAATGTTTATAAAGGTATGTGACCTACAGATGCAGATCTCTATTCCCAGTCATGAAATCCATAGATTGGGGCCTAATTGATCTATTTTAAATGAACTTATATGAACTGTAACTTAGTGAAACTCTTTGAAATTGTTGCGTTTTATATATTTGTTCAGTATACTTAATGGCTCTTACTGTACTGTAGATGTATCGTTTCATAATGGTATATAAACAGTGAGGCAGTATACAATAGCTGTCCAATAGATTTCATCTTTACATTATTCTCCATCCAACACGTCAGTACGTGGCACCAGGTATACGTTCCCATCAGGGGTCTGCTGTAGAGAGTAGTCCTCTATGGAGTAGGGATGTCCATCCTCATCCCGGAGCTGAGAGAACACTTCTGCATACAAGTCTGTGAGGTGGTGTTTAACAATAGCCAGATTGTGTTGGAACTCCATTCTCTCTCTGGCCAGGTGATCCCTCTGAGCCTGCAGTTGACCCAGCTCTCCCTCCAGGTAAACTATATTCTCCAGCTTCCTCTTCCTGCAGTTCTGAGCCGCCACCTTGTTCTTCCCCCGCCGGCGGATGTCTCTGACGAGGGCGAGTTGGGAGTCTGTGAGCGTGTACTTGGTCAGGAGCTCGTTGAAGTCATCCACAGGTAGGTTGATGATCTTCCCCAGAGGGAAAGGGATCTTGAGGGCGTGAGCTCTGCGTTCGTCCCGGCTCAGAGGGACAGGAGGGTTGCCTCTGGGTTTTACATAAAACGCCTGAGAAGAGCTCCCTATGCTGACAGAGCTGTTAAGGTGCAAGTCATTCAATGCACTCTGTAAACCCTGTTGATGTTTCATTGACATGGGAGGCAGGAAGTGAGGCTGTGGTTGCATTTGGGATGGTTGTGTTACAGGGAAGTAAGAGGGGTGCGGCCCTGAGTAGGGGTAGGACTGGGTAGGATGCTGCTGATAATCCAAGGAGTAAAGGAGGCTAGCTCTCCTACCTTGCTCACCCATACTCTCCATCCCCCTGTGACTATAGTTCAGACCAACCTCTGTGCTTGAACAAGCAGGTACGCCGGTCATGACATCATCCGGTGAGGCCAGCGGTGGGCTAGACCCCAGCGATAGGCCCGAGTCAGACTCCAGATCATCCACAGTGCATGGTTGGTGTTTGCCCTGCCTGTGATCAGTCCCTAGCATGTGTCGACTTGAACCTTGAGAGAGGCCAGCATTGTCTTTTCCAGCAGACCCCTCACCACTGACACTCATCAGACTCATTTGTTCTAGAAAATTCATCTGCGGTGGTGGCAGAGGGTTCAGAACTCTGGGATTCAGCTGGGCTCCAGAATGAGTTCCAGAATGTCTGTACAATGCCTCAGTTAATTCACTGGTAGCCTGATGCTGGCAGGCTGGCATTACATCAGAGTAGGTTCCCTCATATGCAACATCATGGTTTGTCTCACCACAACAGGGGAGAGACTGTGTATGAGAGTGAGACTGAGCTATGCTATAACTTCCCAGAGATCTAGGTGGCTCTGTGGGATGGTACTGAATACTTTCATATGGGCCATCATGGGGGACCTCAAAATCCTAAAATGAAAAACAAAGTAAGAATCATTAGTTGATGCTTTCTCTTTTCATTAGTTTATCATTACTATGTTACTTTATGTATAAGACAAAATAATTATACATGTTTATCCCTGAGGTTTAAATTGCTATGTGTATTTGTGAACATGCAAAATATAATTTCATAGGAGAATGAATAAATCATCTACGGGAATGAGTGTAAGAAATAACTCTAAAGCAGTGTGTGTGTGGGGGGGCAGGCTGGCTATCTTACCTATAAGTCACCTGCTGCCCATAGCACACAGTTCACCCCCACCTTGGTATGCACACAGTTCACCCCCAACTTGGTATGCACACAGGTCACCCCCACCTTGGTATACACCCATAACACACAGTTCACCCCCACCTTGGTATACACCCATAGCACACAGTTCACCCCCACCTTGGTATGCACACAGGTCACCCCCACCTTGGTATACACCCATAGCACACAGTTCACCCCAACCTTGGTATGCACCCATAGCACACAGGTCACCCCCACCTTGGTATACACCCATAGCACACAGTTCACCCCCAACTTGGTATGCACCCATAGCACACAGTTCACCCCCACCTTGGTATGCACCCATAGCACACAGTTCACCCCCACCTTGGTATGCACCCATAGAACACAGGTCACCCCCACCTTGGTATACACCCATAGCACACAGTTCACCCCCACCTTGGTATCCACCCATAGCACACAGGTCACCCCCACCTTGGTATGCACTCATAGCACACAGTTCACCCCCACCTTGGTATGCACCCATAGCACACAGGTCACCCCCACCTTGGTATACACCCATAGCACACAGTTCACCCCCACCTTGGTATACACCCATAGCACACAGGTCACCCCCACCTTGGTATACACCCATAGCTCATGCTGCCCATGCAAGTCTCTCTTAGGTGTGTTATCAAGTTTCATGTGGAAACAGGTGGTCATTGTGCTGTGCAAGGGGCTGCTTGCGATGTACAGTGCTGTGCTTGCCCCCACTCCCTGTCTCTTCATCTTGCCATAATTCAATTGGCCCATTGTCAAGTGTGTGTTACTTTTTAAGTGGGAATACACAGCCTTTCCTTAGATTAAACGTGTATACATAAACTTGACACTACTGTGGTTGGTTTGCAAGATTGTGTCATTTTCTCTTTTCTGTCTGTCTGTTTGTGGTTGCCTAATTCACTGCCATGGGAGTGTTTTGCTAAGAGAGGCCAATAGTATGAAATTGCATCTCACACAGTAAGGATATCATTAAAAACAATAGCTATAGTTTTCCATATCGCTATGGCTACATAACCAGCTGATGTAGGCAGAAGAGAGAGGCTTTCAATCAAACGCAAATCACATTTCAGCTATATGGTTACATAATTATCAGGCTATTGAATACTCATCCTCATACCTGAAGATCTGTGATGGCCATCAGTTCCTGCCAGGCCAGGTCCATCTCTGGGTCGTGGGGGGCTCCACGTGACCGGGCTCCAGGGGCATGGGTGGGCATTGACACCCCCCCACACAGCCTGCCCGGATTCGCCAAGCCCTGGAGAATGAATTGGTAAATGCTGTAAATCTTAGATATCTTTGAGTTATGGCATTTTTATGCTTTATTTTCAAACTTATTTTGACAGTATTTATACTTACAACATGAAAAATGTAATGATTACTTGCTTCTTTAAATAGTTGAACACAAAACTAAACCTTTTTTCACAGGGAAGAATCCGATGCCCAACAAATACACAACCACCACACAACGTTGTCTCAACGGTCTATTTCATTACATGATGTCACCCACCTCACTTTGTCTCCTCAGTGGGAGTATATAGTTGGCTGCTGCACACATTCAGGACTGGCTGTGGTTGCAGGGAATCCTCCTGGAACAGACCGACAGAAACAACGATTATTATCAGCTTTTTTCATTTTTATTTAGCCATCAGAATACACTGATTACATGCTGAACTCGTCTCTATTGATTCAATACATAGATGCTAACACACAAAGGAAAAACACTAGAAGTCTCACCTTATCTAAGAAAAACACTACATGTTACAATCCTTGAAGATAACCTGGTGTATTCATCACCTCCATAAACTGAACACACACCTCATTTCATACCGCAGAAAGATGCACATACCATAAAGGTAGACCCACTAGAGATGGCTACATGTACTAGATGTGTGTTTGGGTGATGTTCTGTGTTGAACTGTTTGGGACATGCGACGACCAGGCACACAGAGTTCCGTTGGGCTGGATCCCTCCTATCAGCTGAGCTGTGGTGCTACTATGTCAGTCACTGATAAGACAATCTGCTGGGAGACAGCACAGCGCTCCCTCTGCAGCAGTAAACAGGGGCTGGGGCCTATGCAGTCAGGCCTATGCTTCTTAGTGTAAATTGAAAGTCAGGGAGGGCTTGATAACCTTAATAAATGGTTTAACCTTTTAAATGCTTTATAAGACGTAATGCATTTTATCCCTCTGTAGACGCTCTGGATCAGTAATGATGATAGTGGACATACATCTGGGACATTCCCATTAATAAGTGCTCATTTGAGAGTAGCAGACAGTACATTGTCCTGGTTTTTATAGTCATTGTACCACACATGAATTTCATATTTAGTTTTATGTATTGTTGTTGGCACTATAGATACTGACTAAGATACTTTGGATGATGAGAGGCAACAGGCAAAAACTAAGTTATGCATCTTCCAGCATTTACTGGCATTCCTCACTGGCTTTGTTTGGAACTCAACGTCATTCAAGCAACTTATTTATACTCAGGAACAGAGCAGGAATCCTCTGCAACAGCACAATGATGACCATTCCATCTTCCATTACCACAATTGTTTATTTACTTTATTTAAAAATAAAAATAAATCTCATCTCCCCGGCAACACAAAATATTTTCAAGCAATCTGTATATTCCAAGTTTTCCTGATTTAAAGATCTTAGTGATAAAGTATGTAATTTACAACAGGATACATTGCTGCTTCAGAGGAGAAAACTTGATTAATTACTTTGGCTCACACATTCGCATGTCACTCTCACACAGCTCGGAGGTGATGGCTCTCACCTGAACACTATTGCAAAAATGTGACATTATCCCAGTAAATACGGTCACCTAATTCATCAAACCACTACATGGTCATCCATCTTTGTATTTGTACTCTGTGATCTGTAGCTACAGGTTCCCATGCATAGCATAAACAACGTAGATGGGCTTGTAACTCATATCCTGCCATAACCACTGTTATGTTTGTGGTGAAGGCTGTTTCCTGTAGTACTGAGGGGCAGATAAAGTCGCCTGGCCTGGCTATCAACCAGGTCTTACAGATCTTACATCAGGTGTTGCATTAACACAAAAAACAGCTCAGAGTGGTGGGCTATACATGAATATCACAATCCTACTACTCAGCATACATTTTTTTACTCACGATACTAGGCGCACGGGCAGCAATGCTAACCCAGAGTATTGTGGACAAGAGAAAATGATGCATTGTGTAGTTCTGAAGAGTAATATCTTAGAAATGGTCAGTAGGTAAACATGACACTAATTCCTGAAGAGTACAAATAAGACTTGAATAGTAACAGTTAATAGGTCATTTACTAACTGGAGATAAATGAATGGCTAAATAAGTTATCTGGCCTAAATACTGTCTACTCAATATATAGGCTACTAGGATGACAGTTTGATTATAAATATATGCTTGTTCTTCATATTGGGCATTTGCATAATGTTTTTAATATATGCTTGTGACTATTTTTGAATTTAGTGGCAATTGATTGTCAGTTGTATGTTGTCAAGTGGATTATGTTTGTTGAATAACCAGCTATCAATTGCCTCTAATATTTTTGAGAACCTGTTTTGCACAGTGATGACAAGGTAATAATGAATGTATGAAAAAGGAAAAACAGGGTATAGTTAAAACATGAAAGAAGTAGCATTATCTGGCAATGAAAAAAAGCTGGAGAAAGAACATACCTGAGCAACATGTCTCTGAGTCTTCAACACGTGTTCGGGAGACAAAACTCTTCAGAATGACACATAATAATCCAGGTAGAGATGAATAAAATGACTTTATATTCACTTTCGTGAGGACGAAGGTGAACGTGTCCACTTTTAACCGACCATTATAGGGAGTGCATGTGCTTTCACTCTTTCTATATCTCTCTCTCTCTCTTTCTGTGTTTCTCTCTCTGCCAATCTCTAGCTCTCTGCTCTGCTGCTACATAGACAGTCCCCAGCAGAAAAGGGGTGTCTCTGCCTCCGATGTAAGCAACTTTCCTGTAAAGCAACCACACCACAGTTTTTAGCTTCTATCATTAATAAAACACTTGCACTCTGACAACAAAAAATCCCTTTTTCCCCACAAGAGAAAACCACAGACCAAGGACACGGCATAGCCCCAAACAACCCCTTGTTACCTTTTAAAACAAAGACAAATTAGTCTTAGCTAGGATGAATAGATGTTTAATCTACATGTTGCCTATATTCATGGACTAATTAACCAGTATTACTCGTAGACATGATGCACAAATCCTTATACAAATCTAGCTGATCGCGAGTCAGCGAGTCCGCTTCGTATGAAAGGCCTATAAGAAAGCTTCCCTCAGAAGTCCTCTGAAAGGAGAGGTTTGTGGAGTGTGATCTGGAGCACCTGGAGTTAAACCACCCTGGTATTGATTGCTGTTAGAGAGGGCCCTGTGCAAGTGGGGGACGTGGGTGAGTTGCAGACAGGCTGGATTGAGACTTAGTTTAGTAGGGATGGAATGTACACCTCCACCAGGTAAGAAAGGCTACATTGTTCTTATATCTGGCAGAGCAACCACTGAGGGAGAGAGAGGAGCAGGGGGAGAATGGAGAGGAGCGTGACTTACAAAACTCTCCCCAACACTGCCCCAATCTAACACACTCTGTATTTATAAAGACAAGCCTAGCCTGTCTAATGAGTAACACTAGCATGGTGGATATTTTACTAGACTTATCTATACACATACAGGAATTGTTAATAGGTAATAAGCCAATTTAACTCTTCTCGATTATTTGATGAGCTTGGTGGAGTAGTTTTACTTCTGTGCAGTAATGTACATATAGCGGTCGTCCAAAGTGCTGGTGTGGTATTCTCATGTTCCAAATCTGGATGCATAGTAACGACATGCAACATGAATGTTTTTCCAAAAAACAACATGAAAGGGGAATTCTACTAAATCGATTTATAAAGGTGGGGTTCATATTTCCAAAACGTTGAAAAAAGAAACAAGAAACCAGTCATATTTGTAAATCACAAGGAACATACACTGAGAGTACAAAATATTAGGAACACCTAGCTATGATTCCTTATTGATGTCACTTCTTAAATCGACTTCAATTAGTGTGTAGATGAAGGGGAGAAGACAAGTTAAAGAAGGATGTTTAAGGCTTGAGACAATTGAGACATGGATTGTGCATGTATGCCATTCATAGGGTGAATGGGCAAGACAAAAGATTGAAGTGCCTTTGAACGAGGGTATGGTAGTAGGGGCCAGGCACACCGATTTGAATTAGTTAAGAACTGCAACCCTGCTGGGTTTTTTACACTCAACAGTTTTCCATGTGTATCAAGAATGGTCCACCACCCAAAGGACATCCAGCAACATTGACACAACTGTGGGAAGCATTGATGTCAACATGGGCCTTGTGGAATGCTTTCGATGGCTTGTAGAGGCCATGCTGTTCTGAGGGCAACTCAAAATTATGAAGGTGTTCCTAATGTTTTGTACACTCAGTGTACTTCTCATAGTACACATAAAAGAACATGGCAGAAGTTTTAAAAAGTCATATTATCAAGTCAGATCCCAGCTCCAAGCCACAGATTATGATGATGTTTTTGTGTCATTGTTCTAAAAAAAATTAACAAGTAGGTGGCTGACAGAGTCAAGAGAGGTGGGTGTCTACCAGGAATCAGAGAGAGAAGGGACTTCCCAACTTCTCAGCTTCCTAGCACCCAGCCCCCTACTCACCCACCTCCTAAGGATGCCAAAGACTAGGCTGTTATTACCCAGACCACAATGGTTTTCACCCTAATTGCAGTTCCTAGCTCAACGCCCTCTCTTTGTGGTGGTGTTTGTTTGCAGCAATTGGTCTTTGACATCTTGGGTAAGTACTTTTCAATTTGTTCTGCTTTAAAGTGTCTCTTGATTTTGCTAAGATTTCTTGTCCATTCCCATTATTGTATAACATCTCTGAGTATAATCCCCCAAACTCACTATTTATTTATTCCTTTGTCCCTGTCCCCTTGGCCCCCGAGGCACGGCTTGTTCACCCCGCTTTCATCCAGAAGTCGAGGTCCGTACAGGTGCATCAAAGCTGGGACAGAGACTGAAAAACAGATTATATCTCAAGGCCATCAGACTGTTAAATAGTCACCACTAACTGACCACCACCCAGTAGCCTGCCCTGAACTTGGCCACTGTCACTAGTCGGCTACCGCCCGGTTACACGACCATGCACCTTAGAGGCTGCTGCCATATGTACATAGTCATAGAACACTGGTCACTTTAATAGTGTTTACATACTGTTTAACTGACTTCATATTTATATACTGTATTCTAGTCAAGGCCAACCTATTCAACTATTGCTGTACATATACTATTCTTCAGATATACTACATATTCTATCCATAAACTGTCCATAATGTCTATACATCTTTTTGTAAAAGACCAAGTCCATAGTATGGCAAGAACAGCTCACATAAGCAAAGAGAAACAACAGTCCATCATTACTTCAAGACATGAATTTCAGTCAATGTGGAAAATTCTAAGAACTTTGAAAGTTTCTTCAAGTACAGTCGCAAAAACCACCAAGAGCTATGATGAAACTGGCTCTCATGAGGACCGCCACGGGAAAAGAAGACCCAGAGTTACCTCTGGTGCAGAGGATAAGTTCATTAGAGTTAACTGCACCTCAGATTGCAGCCCACATAAATGTTTCACAGAGTTCAAGTAACAGACACATCTCAACATCAACTGTTTAGAGGAGACTATGTGAATCAGGCCTTCATGGTCGAATTGCTGCAAAGAAACCACTACTAAAGGACACCAATATGAAGAAGAGGTGCATGTCCTACTCATTCTACTCCATCATTAATAATGTGTTTTCCCCTTATTCCTCTAAATAGGTATATTTTAAATTATTGTCCCCATTGTGTCATTAGAGAGGAAGAGGTGCGGTATTGGAGGTCATGCTTTAACAATCCCAAAATATGCTGTATATGATTCGAGCGGAAAAAATACCTCAGCACTGAACAACATGATTCTGTTTGTTTCTCCTGGTTGTGGTCTGAAGAAGGGAACAATGAGCAAGTAACTGCTTGGAAGAGAGAGGAATAGAGAGATGACATGGAAAGTAGAAATAGTCACAGTAGTAGTACTTTATTGATACCATGGAGGGGAATGTCATGCATCACCACAAGTATATCAACAATACATCATGTTCAGAGACAGGACATGGGCCAATAGCAATGATGATACTATTCAACATAAACCCCAGCCCAATTCCTAAGTAAATATCAATGTGTGTTCACAGTTAGTGGACAGTAGACATCGCCCAGCATTGTGCAACGGACGGTACAAGGCAGGGAGGTTTAAGGGACAATGTGATAGCATGGGCTGCTCCCCTCTCCCCATCTCAGGCTTAAAACCACAGCAGTTAGCAGCTCCCTTCATAAGCACCCAACGCTGCTTTTATCAGCACCGAGCAGAGCTTCCGCCACCCAGCATCCTCCCTTTCCTCCTCTGTCTCCCTCTCTCACTCTGTTTCTGCATCCATGAATGGATACACACACACACACACACACACACACACACACACACACACACACACACACACACACACACACACACACACACACACACACACACACACACACACACACACACACACACACACACACACACACACACACACTTCCAATTACTTCGCACCCCACTATGACCATACACATTCCTGTTATACTTCCTGCTAATAAATAATATAATCTCATTATTGTTTGAAGTACAAAGTCATAAAATAATAGCTTTTCAAAATGTGAGGTTTGAAAAGGTGATGCTGTATTGTGAAATATCACAAGTCGCCTAATCTGTACATCTTATCATTGGTCATATTGAGACATTACCAATGAATGCAATGATACTGCAGGTTAATGTTCCTCATTTGTTGTTTGTCAGGTGTAATGATTGGTCAATGGCAAACATTTTACTCAACCGCAACAGACCGCCATCAGGTTTACTGTAATGATGACTGTGATAGAACTACCAGAGAAAGTGGATATTTGTTATACCAGTACATGCTTTTTGGAGATCCTGTTGTTTAATGTAGTCATCATATTGATTAAGGTGTTCATTTGAAGTGGCTTGAGTACTTTAGAAGGAGGCATAATGCAAAAGTGTCACCTTTAGACTTTACACTGTCAACGTCTTACGATTTTCCATCAGTTACATGAAAACATGTTCTCCTCTAGCTCTCACTACAACAGTGTTTTATTTGAAAAGCTAGTAGCTATGGTTATGGAGGCCTCTCCCCTCTCTGTGACCTGTCTTTCAGATTCAATACTATTGAATTGAAAGGAAAACCCATTTGCCCATCTTGTAGAGGTACAGATACAACAAGGAGACAGATATTTCACTGGATGTTTAAATGTGAAGCATCCACTTGGCGTTTCCACTCACTACAAAATATGGTAGCGAGAGCAAGCCCACTGTCGGGCAGTGGGAGAAGATAGAACGAGATGGATTTTGGCCGACATTCTGCAAATTTTCTCATTGATGAAACATTTGATCTCAATAAAGTTTTCTGTTCCCAAAACTTAGACTTTACCCTTTGCAAAAGTAAAAAAAAAATTGAGTTGTTTAGAAGGAGTGCAAAGGCAACCCTTATAAAGGCACTCCTTGAGTTATTGAACATGTGCACTTCACATAGTAGGCGTTCCCTAACGGAAATATGCAGGTCATGATAAAATGCGCCAATAGGATCTTGCTAGCTGGTGCTTGGCTCTGCCCCCTGCCTTGCTTGTTCTACACACTATGACTCATTTGTTCCCATTGGAAATGACAGGCTGTGGTCTATCTTGGTTTAGTTATACAAATCTTTGGGTAAATTCTTAATACATTTTTGGATTAGGCATGTAAAGTAGCAACAGTCACTGTTGTCATGGTTATATCGCCAATAGTCTATACAGTAAAAACACAGGCAATTCAAGTACAAGATCAGAGGATTCGGTTAAAACCAAAATGTTCTTATACTTCTAAACTACAAACAATATGGCATGCCAACATTCCTCTGAGAAGCATCAACCTTTTAACTGAACAGTTCAAGGCTGCATATTGTGTTTCCTCTCAGACATCAAGGGTCATTTTGAAATCTTTAGTGGTAAAATTGTGAAAAACCATTGCAACATTGCAAAATGTGTCGGTTAACCACAGGACTGTTGCAAGTGTATTTTTTTGGAATCATATGCTATCATTTAATGCAGCCTATATAATCTATAATATGAATTTACCTTTATGTTTGGAAGCATACATTCTAGGACCTAAATAATAACTTTAATGGCAATGTGCCTTTCCCCTGAAAACAATATTACAATCACAATACTGCCTGCAATAACAGACATAATTGATGTCTTAACCAAAATAGAGGTTGACACGTAAACACTGATGTCATGCTGAATGGATTGGGAATAAAAAAGGGGAAAATCCCATCAACATCCATGAGTTTCCAGATTGATACTTCCCAGAAGAAACAACCAGGATAATTAGGTTGGTTTAATGTGGGAGGATCTTTAAAAAAACGTTTCATACGACATGTCCGAATATACTCAGACAGACATTGGAGTCAAAGAGGAAATCAGAGGATCATAGTCCAGAGTGGAACACAGTTGGCCTACCTCCATTACCGTAGGCCTTTATATAATGGTTATATAAAAGTTACATAATGCTGCAATGTAAAATCTAATGTTTGCAGTGGTGTAGTTGAAGAACATGCCCTCAAAGAGCATGTCCTTTGGTCAAAGAAAACTAACTGACTTGAGACTTTTATAATACCCCTATTGTGGCTATGTGGTATACCACCACCACTCTGCTTGCTGGAAATGTTACTACCTAACTGCATAGTCCCTCCATGACTTTGTCTTGATTTGATACAGTCAGCTCCTCCAACCACAAACTTTGGCCTCTGAACCTGATACCGAAACACAATTAAAGCCTGCATAATTAATTATATGACCAATTGTTTAATTTGCAGTAACAGAAACATTACATTCAAAGTATATTCTCTCAAGTATCACACCTAATTAGAATGACCTGGACCAGTGATTGACTTGATTGAAATAGGTGCCTGTACTCATTTTGGGTGCCGGTACTGTTTATATTTAGATGCAGGAGCTTCACAATGCTTATTAGCTAATATTCTACAAGCGGTTACAGGAGCTCTAGCAGTAGCACATTTGAGGTTCTGGTACTCAGCTCCGGTGAGCTCCTGCCCAAGTCAAACAATAGTCTGGATCAATTATGTACAGTGCATTTGGAAAGTATTCAGACCCTTTGACTTTTTCCACATTTTGTTACGTTACAGCCTCATTCTAAAATGTATTAAAAAAAAACATTTTCATCAATCTACAGATAATACCCCATAATGACAAAACAAAAACAGGTTTTTATCATTTTTTGCAAATGTATTAAAAGTAAAACACAGAGATACTTTATTGACATAAGTATTCAAACCCTTTGATATGAGCCTCGAAATTGAGCTCAGGTGCATCCTGTTTTCAATGATCATCCGTGAGATGTTTCTACAACTTGATTGGAGTCCACCTGTGGTAAAATCAATTGATTGCACATGATTTGGAAAGGAACACATCTTTCTATATAAGGTCCCACAGTTCAAATCAAATCAAATCAAATCAAATGGTATTTGTCACATGTGCCGAATACAGCAGGTGTATGTAGACGTTACATGGAAATGCTTACTTACAAGCCCTTAACCAACAATGATTTAAGAATTTAAGAAAAAAATAGAAAATAAAAGTAACAAATAATTAAACAGCAGCAGTAAAATAACAAGCGAGGCTATATACAGCAGGTACCGGTTAGTTGAGATAATATGTACATGTGGTTAGTGTTATAGCGACTATACATAGATTATAAACAGAGAGTAGCAGCAGCGTAAAAGAGGAGTCTGGGGAGCCCTTTGATTAACTGTTCAGTAGTCTTATGGCTTGGGGGTAGAAGCTGTTAAGAACCCTTTTGGACCTCGACTTGGCGCTCTGGTACCACATGCCGTGTGATAGCAGAGAAAACAGTCTATAACTAGGGTGGCTGGAGTCTTTGACAAATTTTTGGGCCTTTCTCTGATCATGTTTGGACCATGATAGTGTGTTGGTGATGTGGACACCAAGGAACTTGAAGCTCTCAACCTGTTCCACGACAGCCCCGTCGATGAAAATGGGGGCATGCTCGGTCCTCCTTTTCCCATGGTCCACAATCATCTCCTTTGTCTTGATCACATTGAGGGAGGGGTTGTTGTCCTGGCACCACACTACCAGGTCTCTGACCTTCTCCCTATAGGCTGTCTCATCGTTTTCGGTGATCAGGCCTACCACTGTTGTGTCATCTGCAAACTTGATGATGGTGTTGGAGTCTTGTCTGGCTGTGGAGTCATGTCTGGCCGTGCAGTCATGAGTGAACTGGGAGTACAGGAGGGGACTGAGTACGCACCCCTGAGGGGCCCCCGTGTTGAGGATCATCGTGGCGGATGTGTTGTTCCCTACCCTTACCACCTGGGGGCGGCCCGTCAGGAAGTCCAGGTTCCAGTTGCAGAGGGAGGTGTTTAGTCCCAGGGTCCTTAGCTAGGTGATGAGCTTTGAGGGCACTATGGTGTTGAATACTGAGCTGTAGTCAATGAACAGCATTCTCACATAGGTGTTCCTTTTGTCCAGGTGGGAAAGGGCAGTGTTGAGTGCAATAGAGGTTGCATCATCTGTGGATCTGTTGGGTTGGTATGCAAATTGGAGTGGGTCTAGGGTTTCTGGGATTTTGTTGATTTGACCCATAACCAGACTTTCAAAGCACTTCATGGCTACAGACGTGAGTGCTACGGGTCGGTAGTCATTTAGGCAGGTTACCTTAGTGTTATTGGCCACAGGGACTATGGTGGTCTGTTTGAAAAATGTTGGTATTACAGACTCAGTCAGGGACAGGTTGAACATGTCAGTGAAGACACTTGCCAGTTGGTCAGCGCATGTTCAGAGTATACGTCCTGGTAATCCATCTGGCCCTGCGTCATTTACATTTTACATTTAAGTCATTTAGCAGACGCTCTTATCCAGAGCGACTTACAAATTGGTGCATTCACCTTATGACATCCAGTGGAACAGCCACTTTACAATAGTGCATCTAAATCTTTTAAGGGGGGGGGGTGAGAAGGATTACTTTATCCTATCCTAGGTATTCCTTAAAGAGGTGGGGTTTCAGGTGTCTCCGGAAGGTGGTGATTGACTCCGCTGTCCTGGCGTCGTGAGGGAGTGTGTTCCACCATTGGGGGGCCAGAGCAGCGAACAGTTTTGACTGGGCTGAGCGGGAACTGTACTTCCTCAGTGGTAGGGAGGCGAGCAGGCCAGAGGTGGATGAACGCAGTGCCCTTGTTTGGGTGTAGGGCCTGATCAGAGCCTGGTGGTACTGAGGTGCCGTTCCCCTCACAGCTCCGTAGGCAAGCACCATGGTCTTGTAGCGGATGCGAGCTTCAACTGGAAGCCAGTGGAGAGAGCGGAGGAGCGGGGTGACGTGAGAGAACTTGGGAAGGTTGAACACCAGACGGGCTGCGGCGTTCTGGATGAGTTGTAGGGGTTTAATGGCACAGGCAGGGAGCCCAGCCAACAGCGAGTTGCAGTAATCCAGACGGGAGATGACAAGTGCCTGGATTAGGACCTGCGCCGCTTCCTGTGTGAGGCAGGGTCGTACTCTGCGGATGTTGTAGAGCATGAACCTACAGGAACGGGCCACCGCCTTGATGTTAGTTGAGAACGACAGGGTGTTGTCCAGGATCACGCCAAGGTTCTTAGCGCTCTGGGAGGAGGACACAATGGAGTTGTCAACCGTGATGGCGAGATCATGGAACGGGCAGTCCTTCCCCGGGAGGAAGAGCAGCTCCGTCTTGCCGAGGTTCAGCTTGAGGTGGTGATCCGTCATCCACACTGATATGTCTGCCAGACATGCAGAGATGCGATTCGCCACCTGGTCATCAGAAGGGGAAAGGAGAAGATTAATTGTGTGTCATCTGCATAGCAATGATAGGAGAGACCATGTGAGGTTATGACAGAGCCAAGTGACTTGGTGTATAGCGAGAATAGGAGAGGGCCTAGAACAGAGCCCTGGGGACACCAGTGGTGAGAGCGCGTGGTGAGGAGACAGATTCTCGCCACGCCACCTGGTAGGAGCGACCTGTCAGGTAGGACGCAATCCAAGCGTGGGCCGCGCCGGAGATGCCCAACTCGGAGAGGGTGGAGAGGAGGATCTGATGGTTCACAGTATCGAAGGCAGCCGATAGGTCTAGAAGGATGAGAGCAGAGGAGAGAGAGTTAGCTTTAGCAGTGCGGAGCGCCTCCGTGATACAGAGAAGAGCAGTCTCAGTTGAATGACTAGTCTTGAAACCTGACTGATTTGGATCAAGAAGGTCATTCTGAGAGAGATAGCGGGAGAGCTGGCCAAGGACGGCACGTTCAAGAGTTTTGGAGAGAAAAGAAAGAAGGGATACTGGTCTGTAGTTGTTGACATCGGAGGGATCGAGTGTAGGTTTTTCAGAAGGGGTGCAACTCTCGCTCTCTTGAAGACGGAAGGGACGTAGCCAGCGGTCAGGGATGAGTTGATGAGCGAGGTGAGGTAAGGGAGAAGGTCTCCGGAAATGGTCTGGAGAAGAGAGGAGGGGATAGGGTCGAGCGGGCAGGTTGTTGGGCGGCCGGCCGTCACGAGACGCGAGATTTCATCTGGAAAGAGAGGGGAGAAAGAGGTCAGAGCACAGGGTAGGGCAGTGTGAGCAGAACCAGCAGTGTCGTTTGACTTAGCAAACGAGGATCGGATGTCGTCGACCTTCTTTTCAAAATGGTTGACGAAGTCATCTGCAGAGAGGGAGGAGGGGGGGGGGAGGAGGATTCAGGAGGGAGGAGAAGGTGGCAAAGAGCTTCCTAGGGTTAGAGGCAGATGCTTGGAATTTAGAGTGGTAGAAAGTGGCTTTAGCAGCAGAGGCAGAGGAGGAAAATGTAGAGAGGAGGGAGTGAAAGGATGCCAGGTCCGCAGGGAGGCGAGTTTTCCTCCATTTCCGCTCGGCTGCCCGGAGCCCTGTTCTGTGAGCTCGCAATGAGTCGTCGAGCCACGGAGCGGGAGGGGAGGACCGAGCCGGCCTGGAGGATAGGGGACATAGAGAGTCAAAGGATGCAGAAAGGGAGGAGAGGAGGGTTGAGGAGGCAGAATCAGGAGATAGGTTGGAGAAGGTTTGAGCAGAGGGAAGAGATGATAGGATGGAAGAGGAGAGAGTAGCGGGGAGAGAGAGCGAAGGTTGGGACGGCGCGATACCATCCGAGTAGGGGCAGTGTGGGAAGTGTTGGATGAGAGCGAGAGGGAAAAGGATACAAGGTAGTGGTCGGAGACTTGGAGGGGAGTTGCAATGAAGTTAGTGGAAGAACAGCATCTAGTAAAGATGAGGTCGAGCGTATTGCCTGCCTTGTGAGTAGGGGGAAGGTGAGAGGGTGAGGTCAAAAGAGGAGAGGAGTGGAAAGAAGGAGGCAGAGAGGAATGAGTCAAAGGTAGACGTGGGGAGGTTAAAGTCGCCCAGAACTGTGAGAGGTGAGCCGTCCTCAGGAAAGGAGCTTATCAAGGCATCAAGCTCATTGATGAACTCTCCGAGGGAACCTGGAGGGCGATAAATGATAAGGATTGTGAATGTTGACCTGTTTAAAGGTCTTACTCACATTGGCTACGGAGAGTGTGATCATGCAGTCATCTGGAACAGCTGGTGCTCTGTTTCAGTGTTATTTGCCTCGAATCGAGCATAGAACTAATTTAGCTTGTCTGGTAGGTTCGTGTCACTGGGCAGCTTGTGGCTTTGCTTCCCTTTGTTGACAGTGCAGGTCATAGTAAAAACCGAGCCATGAGGTCGAAGGAATTGTTCGTAGAGCCCCAAGACAGGATTGTGTCGAGGCACAGATCTGGGGAAGGGTAACAAAAAAATCTGCAGCATTGAAGGTCCACAAGAACACAGTGGCCTCCATCTTTCTTAAATGGAAGAAGTTTGGAACCACCAAGACTTTTTATTTATTTATTTCACCTTTATATAACCAGGTAGGCAAGTTGAGAACAAGTTCTCATTTACAATTGCGACCTGGCCAAGATAAAGCAAAGCAGTTCGAAACGTACAACAACACAGAGTTACACATGGAGTAAAACAAACATACAGTCAGTAATACAGTAGAAAAATGTGTCTATATACAATGTGAGCAAATGAGGTGAGATAAGGGTGGTAAAGGCAAAAAAGGCCATGGTGGTGAAGTAAATACAATATAGCAAGTAAAAAATAAATAATAATAATAAAAAATAAAAATAAAAATAAAAAAAAATAATAATAAACACTGGAATGGTAGATTTGCATGGAAGAATGTGCAAAGTAGAGATAGAAATAATGGGGGTGCAAAGGAGCAAAATAAATAAATACAGTAAGGTGAGAGGTAGTTTTTTGGGCTAAATTATAGATGGGCTATGCACAGGTGCAGTAATCTGTGAGCTGCTCTGACAGCTGGTGCTTAAAGCTAGTGAGGGGGATAAGTGTTTCCAGTTTCAGAGATTTTTGCAGTTCGTTCCAGTCATTGGCAGCAGAGAACTGCAAGGCGAGGCCAAAGTAAGAATTGGTTTTGGGGGTGACCAGAGAGATATACATGCTGGAGCGCATGCTACAGGTGGGAGATGCTATGGTGACCAGCGAGGTGAGATAAGGGGGGACTTTACCTTGCAGGGTCTTGTAGATGACCTGGAGCCAGTGGGTTTGGCGACGAGTATGAAGCGAGGGCCAGCCAACGAGAGCGTACAGGTCGCAGTGGTGGGTAGTATTTGGGGCTTCGGTGACAAAACGGATGGCACTGTGATAGACTGCATCCAATTTATTGAGTAGGGTATTGGAGGCTATTTTGTAAATTATGTCGCCGAAGTCGAGGATTGGTAGGATGGTCAGTTTTACAAGGGTATGTTTGGCAGCATGAGTGAAGGAGGCTTTGTTGCGAAATAGGAAGCCAATTGTAAATTAAACTTTGGATTGGAGATGTTTGTTGTGAGTCTGGAAGGAGAGTTTACAGTCTAACCAGACACCTAGGTATTTGTAGTTGTCCACATATTCTAAGACAGAACCGTCCAGAGTAGTGACGTTGGACGGGCGGGCAGGTGCAGGCAGCGATCGGTTGAAGAGCATGCATTTAGTTTTACTTGTATTTAAGAGCAATTGGAGGCCACGGAAGGAGAGTTGTATGGCATTGAAGCTCGTCTGGAGGGTTGTTAACACAGAGTCCAAAGAAGGGCCAGAAGTATACAGAATGGTGTCGTCTGCGTAGAGGTGGATCAGAGACTCACCAGCAGCAAGAGCGACTTGCTCTTGAGACCCTTCCTAGAGCATGCCGCCCGGCCAAACTGAGCAATCGGGGAGAAGGGCCTTGGTCAGGGAGGTGACCAACAACCAAATGGTCACTCTGATAGAGCTCCAGATTTCTTCTGTGGAGATGGGAGAACCTTCCAGGGAGACAACCATCTCTGCAGCACTCCACCAATCAGGCCTCTATGGTAGAGTGGCCAGACGGAAGCCATTCCTCAATAAAAGGCACATGACAGCCTGCTTGGAGTGTGCTAAAAGGCACCTAATGGACTGTCAGACTATGAGAAACAATATTCTCTGGTCTGATGGAACAAAGATTAAACTATTTGGCCTGAATGCCAAATGTCACGTCTGGAGGAAACCTGGCACCATCCCTATGGTGAAGCATGGTGGTGGCAGGATCATGCTGTGGTGATGTTTTTCAGCTACAGGGAATGTGCAACTAGTCCGGATCAAGGGAAAGATGAACGAAGCAAAGAACAGAGAGATCCTTGATGAAAACCTCCTTCAGAGTGCTCAGGACCTCAGACTGGGGCGAAGGTACCTTCCAACAGGACAACAACCCTAAGCACTGTGCCAAGACAATGCAGGATTGGCTTCGGGACAAGTCTCTGAATGTTCTTGAGAGCCCCAGCCAGAGCCCAGACATCTCTGGAGAGACCTGAAAATAGCTGTGCAGCAACGCTCCCCATACAACCTGACAGATTTTGAGAAGATCTGCAGAGAAGACTGGGAGAAACTCCCCAAATACAGGGGTGCCAAGCTTGTAGCATCATACCCAAGAATACTCTAGGTTGTAATCACTGTCAAAGGTGCTTCAACAAAGTACTGAGTACTTATGTAAATGTGATATTTCCATTTTTTTTATATACATTTGCAACAATTTCTAAAAACCTGTTTTTACTTTGTCATTATGGGGTATTGTGTGTAGATTGATTTTTATTTATTTTTTATTTTACCTTTGTTTAACTAGGCAAGTCAGTTAAGAACAAATTCTTATTTTCAATGACAGCCTAGGAACATTGGGTTAACTGCCTGTGCAGGGGCAGAACAACAGATTTGTACCTTGTCAGCTCGGGGATTTGAACTTGCAACCTTTCGGTTGCTAGTCCACCACTCTAACCACTAGGCTACCCTGCCACCCCAATGAGGAAATAAACGATTTAATCAGTTTACAAAATGTGAAAAAAGTCAAGGGGTCTGAATACTTTCCGAATGCACTGTATATAAACCCTTGATTGCTGATGCTATGTATTGACCATTGAGAGGCTTTGAAGCCACCTGTCGGCCATATTGGCACTACCCAGTAGGCGCAGTCTTCCATAGGAATGAATGGAGATCTACAGATTTCAATTAAACGTTTCAAGGACAGAGTTACATGCATTTAAAGCTGCAATATCTGACATTGTGGGCTACCCAACCAAATTCACATAGAAATGTTGTTATAGATCTGTCATTCTCATTAAAAGCAAGTCTAAAGGCTGGTTTACAGTCCATCTATTGGCATGTCTGTAGTCAATTCTCGTAGCGACATCATGAACATTCTATTGCCATCCGACATCAAACTTGGCGTTGTTGTTCTGAAAAGCTATAAACACAAAACAACAGCCTCTGCTTTGATATCAGCAGCCCAGTGCTCCAAATAGCATATGTTCTCTATTTCAACACCAATAGATCCATCTGTTAAAAAATGAATTCAGTAAATGTCAACCTATCAAACCAGGCAACTAAAAGCAATTTTCTAAACAATGTTTTGGTTTGTTGTAAACTAGTTGGCAACAAACCAAATGTCCATTGTATATCTATAATGTCTTAACTTTAGCTTTCATTATTACAGGAAAATAAACCCACAACAAGATAATTATTTACAATGTAATGGCGACCTTAAAGAAAACAGTGTACTGCCACAGTGTGACGAAATAAAAGTAGGTCATTCTATCTTAGAATATTAGAACTCCTGCATCATCTTGTCACTGGAGGATTTGGTCTGGTTGCTGTGGCAGTCTGGTAACAGTCGCAGACATTTAAACCTTTTTCAAGTCTGTACAACAAGGAAACTGACAGTTGCCATGGCGGTCTACAGACATTCCACCGGAATATAAATGATATGTTGTTTTGACCTACTACACTTGTAGCAATCTAGTTGTCTACAGACATGTCAGAAGAGCAAGTATAAACTGGCCTTAAGAAGCAGTAGATTTGTTCTGTGTGGGCTATTTCTATGCTTCCCCCTTCAGTTTAGTTTTTGCATCTTTTATTTTCGGTTTTATACATGGGCTTCAAATAGCTGAAAATACAATATTTTTGTTTATGGAAAAATACATTTCACAGTGGGTTAGATGGTAAAATCATTCTATACACCATACTTGCTTGTTTTATCACGTAAACTGAAATTCGGAAACTATTTAAAAATGTGCAACCTTTTTACGCAACTGTGGGGGAGTGCCAAAATGGAGGCACTGTGGCTTCAACACAGTACTCCTAATATGTTATCTAGTATGTATATACATTGTTGTTATGGGCTTGTTCCAACGATTTGTATAATTAAAGCCATTGTTCTGTCTGTGCTTGAACTCTGTCTTCAGAACAGAATGAGCGGTGTCATAGCGGGGCGTTTTGATTGATGCGGTTTATCATCCAATGGAAGACGAGAAACGTTTAGGCAGCTAACTAGGAAGTTTGCCGGCTAGCAATTTAGCAAATAAGATGGATACGGTAATGCTGGTAACGTTTATTATTTTTAAAAATCATTCTTTATGTTATATTTCCTGATTCGATTTTTGTTGGGAGTGTAGCAACCTTTGCAAAAGAGAGATTATTGTGCTTGCTGACTGCTTAGAATTGGGAAGGAGCTGTTAGTTAGTTAGCTATAGACGGTAACGTTACCTGGCGAACCTCCCATCCGCTGTTTTAGAAAACTAACTTGCTAGTTAGTTACAGCAGCAAATATCTGGTTACAATGCGTAGTTACTAGGAATGGCTTTCAGCGTAGTGATGACACATGTTTCCGCGAGTAAGTGTACTTTTCTTTAGTTAGGTAGCTTGTTAGTTTGCTAACGTTAGCTAGCTAGTTAGCTACTGTGTATTGATGATGTGTAACTTATCTGCAAAGCAGTCATGTCTGTGTATTTTCACAACAGGAACCGTCATTATACACCGTGAAAGCAGTCCTCATTCTGGATAATGATGGAGAACGACTCTATGCTAAAGTAAGACTTTGATAAGTGTATTACATAAAGGTGTGTTAGTACCTGGCTGGAACAAAAGCCTGCATACACCCAGTACCTTAGGGCCAAAGTTGGTGATCCCTGCTATGTAACTCATTCTGTTATTATGTAATACACAGCTGCATTATTAGCATACCATATGAAATGTACAAACAACAATTAGTTGTGGTTTAACGCCTCTATTAATGCTTTATTTACAGTATTATGATGACACCTACCCTTCAGTAAAGGAACAGAAAGCTTTTGAGAAGAACATCTTCAGCAAGACACACCGGACTGACAGTATGAAATGCATTTTAATACACACATGTACATATTCTCAGGTCAGTGAATAGTGTTCTGGTCTTTTGTCCACTAATTGGTCTTTTGAGCAATCACATCTTTTCACATCAGATCATTTTCAGAGCCGATCTCATTGGCCAGAAGACCAATTCGTGAAAAAAATAATCACAATTGGCCTCCATGTATAAATGCAGCCATTGTCATGTTTCTGTGCATATTCAGGTGAGATTGCTTTGCTAGAGGGCCTCACAGTTGTCTACAAGAGCAACATTGATCTCTTCTTCTATGTCGTTGGAAGCTCGCATGAAAATGAGGTAATCATATTGGAAGGCCGTGATTGGAGACATATAATGAATAAATTGTATGATTAATTTCGGTGCAGTGCACTCTGCCATGCTCTAAATGACCTTTTTGTTGTTTCTGTGTTTTGTTCCCCTCCAACAGTTGATGCTAATGGCTGTTCTAAACTGTCTGTTTGACTCACTGAGCCAAATGTTGAGGTGAGACCTAAAGCTGTTCTAAACTGTTTGTTTGACTCACTGAGACATGTTGAGGTGAGATCTCTGGCTGTTCTAAACTGTCTGTTTGACTCAATGAGCCAAATGTTGAGGTGAGACCTAAAGCTGTTCTGAACTGTTTGTTTGACTCACTGAGACATGTTGAGGTGAGATCTCTGGCTGTTCTAAACTGTCTGTTTGACTCAATGAGCCAAATGTTGAGGTGAGACCTAAAGCTGTTCTGAACTGTTTGTTTGACTCACTGAGACATGTTGAGGTGAGATCTCTGGCTGTTCTAAACTGTCTGTTTGACTCACTGAGCCAAATGTTGAGGTGAGACCTAAAGCTGTTCTGAACTGTCTGTTTGACTCACTGAGACGAATGTTGAGGTGAGAGCTAAATCTTACATCACATCTTTTGCCATCTTTCATCAAAAGGCAAACCTTGAATAATTATGTCTTTCTCTGTAGAAAGAATGTTGAGAGGAGAGCTCTACTTGAGAATATGGAAGGTCTCTTTCTCGCTGTGGATGAAATTGTGGATGGGGGGTGAGATCCATGTCTTAACATTTGAATATTGACTCAATGTATTACCACTGCTTATTTTCAACCGTCCAAACCTGTCATAGGACCGCTGTGGTCTGGTCCAGTGTGGCTGTCTATTTGCACAGTGTGAGTGATAACAAGCTTCTCTCTCTGCTGTCTCCTAAAGAGTGATTCTGGAAAGTGATCCTCAGCAAGTGGTCCACCGCGTGGCACTAAGGGTAAGGGTCCCTTTCCTCTTCAGAAAACACTCTTCACTCAACCAAGTGGACTCTAATGTTCTGAGTGTGGTTGCCTAATCCCAGTATGTAATCTCTTCTACAGGGGGAAGATGTGCCCTACTCAGAGCAGACTGTCACCCAGGTGAGTACAACAGCCCTAGTTACCTCATTCATCTCAGCATACTACATTGTTCAGTGTGGATCATGCACCATTACATTATTCACTCTCTACTCTCCTGAGACTTAGGCTGTGTCCAAATAGCACCCTAGTCCCTATGTAGTGCACTACATTTGACCAGGACCCAGCCTTACAAGCTTAAGAGCTGGGCCCAACGTCCTAGCCTGGGAATCCAGACTGAATCAAACTATATTTTACCTCACTTGTTTCACTTAACTAATTTAGTGAAAACTTAACTGAAATGGAGCTGAATTAAGTCTGGGTTTCCAGGCTACCGACGTCCCTCTCTCATATACTCTCCAATCCTACTGCTTCCACTCTTCCTTATGCATGGAAAGCCCACGATTGCTAATTATAGGCAGGTTGTGTGTGTGTGTGGCCGATGAGCTGAGGTCCTCTCCAGTCTTGATTATGTTCTCATTTAAGAAGCTGCTGTCCTCCCATCCCTTCTCTCTCCCTCCCTGTCTAATGATTAATGGCTGGCCATCTTCCATGTGGTTCTTTTCCTTCAAATTAATAATGAATTAATCATTTTGCTTTACTTGCATTCCTCATCTTTCTCTATCTAGTCTTTGTCAAAGTTTGAGGTAAATGTGTAAATCATGTGGTGTCCCTTCATTTACTTAAAGACCCAGTGCAGTCAAAATGAGGGTTTCCTGTGTTTTGTCATATTTGTAGAACAGCTACTGAAACTAACACTGTAAAATTGTAAAAAAAAAAAAATGTGAGCAGTATTATTTCCTGAGTTTTTACAACCAGCAACTATCTACAACTATCTACCTTCTCATCAGCGGGTTTTGCATGGGTGGAATTATGGCCTGCCTGGTGACATCACCAGGCGGTAGAAATTAATAGACCAATAACCAACTCTCAAGCATCTTACAATAACGCGTATAGTTTCTGCTTACATATCCCTCCCATTAGGCCACTCCAATTAGGTCCCTCACTCTGACAACTCCAAGACAGTCCTATCAAAATTGTTTGAATTTTTTTCAAATCTATTTTTGCTAAAAATCTTTTTGTTTCCTTTTGACCATTTTAATCAAAAACTATTACAGTAAGGTGCTTAATTGTTAACCAGAAATGATTTGTTATTCAGATAAAATTGTCTGCTTTGGGCAGTTGGTCTCAGTCTATCCATCTTCGTGGTATTAATTTACATTTGTTTCAAAAGGGAAAGTCTCATTTTTCAAATGCAAAGCAAGTTCAAATGGATGTCATAAACACAGACTGGAGGCTCATTATACAAACGTGTGTGTTTGTTATTTATATGATCTATTTTAGAAGGCCAGTTTTCTTCTACAGGTGCTACAGTCTGCCAAGGAACAGATCAAATGGTCTCTGCTACGATAGGACCTGTCAACTCCCCTCATCTAATACTGTACCACCATTACACATGCCTCTTCTCTCCGATGTCATCTCTTCCCCTCTACTCACTCCACACCATTCCTCCAATCAGGACTCAGAGGCTGATCACTCATCCAATCAGACTCCCAGGGCCAGGGATATCTTTGAGTATTGTCTGTCTGAATGTATTATTTCGATCATGTGTCGTTACTGTAAAAGGGTATTCTTGTATCCGGCTATGTAGCTAGCTGTGAGAGGGATATTGGATGGTAGTGTGTCAATACATTCTTGCTGCCTGGTTTGCATTTTCTTACCAGTTAAGTTGACAGCTTTATGTCCCTCATCTCTGATAACATTCCATGTGTTAACTATAGTACAGACCATAGAAATAGGAAGGAATTATTTCTATGGTACAGACATATGGTCAGAACAACCTTGTTGTTAGTCACTTTGTTCCTTCAGAATACTGGATAAATTCAAGCATTTAAATCTTTTGAATAAAAACATTTATAGACACTAAAGTTGTGACTATTATATTTTGATTGTTTGCCCTTTTTGTTCTTGTCACACTTTAACATATTTCAATGTCAGGGTTTATTGAATGGAAGCTCGGGTAGCCACTAATATATAAATATGCTCTTTTATACTGTAGATTATGTAGAATTTCAGTCCACTTGAACCATGTACAGTTTCCTCAGTTGCAGAGTTCCCTTGTCACACCATGGTACTTTGAGAACTCTGCTAGCCAGACAGGGAGTGACTCACAGCTAAAGCAAGGGCTCCATCTTCTGGTCAATGTACCAAAACACATTCCTGAGGTTAACACTTTACATGGAAGTGTCATTATTGAGACATTTTCAGTTATGTGTTGTGTTTCAATGCTGTAAAATTGTGGTGTTTACAAATCGGTCACATCTAATTAGTCAAGTTTTTCCCCTTGATAATCATCCTGCACTTGTGATCCATTTCAAACTGAGCAATAGAGAGATGAAATGTGTGCTTCAGCTAACAGTTTTTTCTTCTTGATAATTCCCCCCCTGCCTCACAAAAACACACACAAGCTCATCTTAATGCAAATGAAAGATGCCCTCCAGAGAAGTGGATGTGAGATCAGACTATCATGTAGATATGTCTATTACAAAAATATTCCTGTTCTTGTTAATGTCTGCATTTCACTACCAATGGGTCATGTTCATTAGGGCACGCAACTGAGAACTTTACACAACATTTCTCAACGAGAAACAGAATGTTAGTCCCTCTTCAGTCAATTTTTTTCTCGATTTGGTGCCTGATAAATTTGTCCCTGGTGTAGCTACACACCATGTTAAGCTGACATCTTTAAGGTATTGTGTAACTGGTCCATCCATGTCCATGCCTAATGTGGACCGTTTTGGAGTGAGCGGTCCTCCTTGTCCAGACCGTGGCTCTATTTTCAGCATTACTCATGTTTTCCTGAGGCAACACAAACAGATGGCGGTACATGTCTGCTTCAGACGTCTGGTTTGTATGAAGCATCAGTATATCATTCAGTGTCCATGATATGACAACGTCAGTGGTGGGAGGAGCTACAGGAAGATGGACTCATACTGGCTGTATTGATGGAACGGAGTCAAATGTGGTTATCGTATGTTTGATGTGGTTGATACCGTTCCATTGATTTCATTCCAGCTGTTACAATGAGCCCGTCTTCCTATAGATCCTCTCACCAGCCTCCTCTGAATCAAATAAAAGTCATAACTCCTTCATAGATTTTCCTTTAGTGTCTTGGCTGTAGTAGCTCACAAAGCCAGTTGTAAGTTGACAACCCCAGCTTGTCTCTAGGACCATGCAGTACTACTGCTACTATCAAACACAGTGAGTAAATGGGATTCCTCACCTAAAGCCCCCCTTCCTTTGGGCCTCTTCTCTGATCCCTCTATCCTTCCTCTAATCTCTATCTTTAATGATGATTTGGCAGAGGGATGAAGGGAAGAGCAAGATCAAAGAGAAAGGGGGTGTCCAGTTATCGAGCTGCTTCTGTCCTGGAGCCTGATCACACACATTCGTGATGATAGTCAAAGGAAAGGGAGCTAGACTCGAATCCCCTTCTCTTTGCATGGAGTAATTGTATCATTCTCCCTTGAGCCCCCAAATGTTAATTTGACCAATCGAGAAATGCACTCATGTCTGACGGGTGTGATTGCTTGAGAATAGCTGTATGTCCTGCAGCCTGTCTATAAGATGCAGTAACAGCAGAGTGGATGCTTGTATTGGTGTCTGCCAGGGACACAGAGCGAGAGGAAGAAGTTAAGTGAAGTTAATGAAACATTACTCATCTGGCAGATCCATTGTCTTGGCTGGCCTCCAGTCAGGTCCATTGTAAAAGCCTACAGTTTATGTTGCTAGGTGGACAAGTCAACCGCTCTTTACTCTCTTAAATGGATGTAGAGATGCCACTGAATTGCATTTGTGCGTTATCATTTTGTTTTAAGCATTATGAAATTATTAGGATATAGTGTTGGATCTATTCATCACGTTTTAAAAATTCTGCCTATTCCCTATTCTATATGTCCCGACCCAAACACGTGTGTGATTTTGGGGGAGGGGAGATGTGAAAGGCTCCATTGTTTCAATAGCGTTCAGTCTAGTTTATCCAGGCTAGCATGTGAAGGTTAAAGAGGACAAGGTTAGACAGCACAGCAGATCTAGACAACAGCAATGCAGTAAGTGATTAGATTAGATCCACCTCACTTTGTCCTCACCCAGCAGGGCAGAGAGGGACTGGAGAGGGTTCAAATGGATCACACACACACACACACACACACACACACACACACACACACACACACACACACACACACACACACACACACACACACACACACACACACACACACACACACACACACACACACACACACACACACACACACACACACACACACACACACACACACACACACACACACACACACACACACGTTGGTGCCTCCTGGGTCATCCCATCACTTAGTTTTCATCTAGATATTCAATATGTTTCAGTCATATTTTGTGTGTGTGTTTGTGCTTGTGAGTGTGTGTCCTGCCGTCCCCTCACTCATTTCCCATCTAGGTATTTCTTCAGCAGGGCAGGCGGTACCTTGGGGCAGGCGGTACCTGGGGGCAGTCAACGACCCCCTTTCATCTGCTAATTATAGTTACACCGTCGTAAAAAGACAGAGAGGTAATTTATATGAATTATACAGGAATGAGTATGATAGTCTGTAACGCCATGGCTTGACACGCTGTACATAACATGCTGTTAAACAGTCAGGAGCATGTAATGGGCTAGAGGCTTGTAATTGATCGATGCTGTGTACGATAAAAGAGAGTGTGTGTGTGAGTCAGTAAATGATAATTATTTACATGGTGTGTGGCTGGTGACTGAGCTTTATACTTCTCAATGGCCTGCCCTAGTCAAAGACTCAAGGCTGGGGAAAATGGCAATGGTCCAATACACTATACAGGGGTGTCAAACATACGCAGGTGGTTTGAGTAAAAAAAAATATATATATATAGTTTTGAAGGTGAGGAAATACAATCAATATCCAATGTTGCGCTCCGGACCTCATTGAATACTGAATGCGGCCCCCGGCGTAATATGAGTTTGACACCCCTGCTCCATCCTATCAAACATTTCATAAAAATAGGACATGAATTATGCCTGTGTTGAAGTCTTAGACTATAATGTGTAAGACGCAGATACATTACACACACCAGACCTTAGTACTATACCCCAATGTATCTGTTTTGCACCAGGAAAACATTTTCTATTCTATCTATTCCCATAGAATAGAAAATCATTGCTGCTCTGCTCCGTAGAGAAGCCAGCCAACAGCAGTGCCAGAGAACACACCACTGCACATTCTCTCTGTCCCGGTCTCCTCAGCCAGAACTCAACATACAATGTATGTTTTTGCAACAACAACAAAAAAGATGGTGATACTATCAATTACATAAGATGATGATCAATTGCTGATGTGAGTGTTTAATTCTGTGTTGATGTATGTCACCAGAACCCGAGCTGGTCTGTTAGCTACTGTTGATCATTCCAGTGGGAAAGTTACATGTTTGTTAGGATACCGCTTTTTACCCCATCATTGAATAACAGTGCTTTTGCATGAACATATTTATCCACCTATCACATTTCATTTGCTTCTCAAACTATGTAAAATACATTTTCCAACACATTTAAAGGTTAATGACATGCGTTATCAAGGGTTAGTAAATTGACAAAATACTCCACCATTTTGCACTACTATTCCCCTATGCCTTTTGCAGTAGTTCATATGGTTGTTTTTCTCATTCTCTCTCTCTCTCTCCCTCTCCCTTACGTGTTTTTCACAAATTCTTTGTGGGTCTGTGTAATTTGAGGGAAATAATCTGTCTCTAGTAGGGTCACACATTTGGCAGGAGGTTAAGAAGTGCAGCTCAGTTTCCACCTCATTTTGTGGGCAGTGTGCACATAGCCTGTCTTCTCTCTCCTCTCTTCTTACTCTCTATCCTCTCTTCACTCTGTGTGTGTGATTTAGAAGCACTTCTCTCTCCTCTCTCTTCTTACTCTCCTCTCCTCTCTTTTCTCTCTGTTTGTGTGATTTAGAAGCAGAATGAAATCCTTTCATGTCCAGGTCTCTGCCCTGCTGTGTAGTACCCAGACAACAACTGCTCTTCATTTGGACCGGCTGTCTGCAGAGACCTGTAGGAAGGATCACACCTGGTCAGCCAGCTCACTCTCGGCACGCAGACACATACCCTGAGCTTCAGACCCGGGGAAGTGTCCGCCTCAGCCCAGCCTGCCTTCAGCCAGTTAGTCCCTTTGTCTGCCCCAATGTCTCCAGCTGGTCCCACTGTCAGCCAACTGGTATCAACACAGAGTTTGCCTGGAGTAGGCTAGTGATGCAGGACTAGGCTAGTGATGCAGGAGTAGGCTAGTGATGCAGGAGTAGGCTAGTGATGCAGGAGTAGGCTAGTGATGCAGGACTAGGCTAGTGATGCAGGAGTAGGCTAGTGATGCAGGAGTAGGCTTGTGATGCAGGAGTAGGCTAGTGATGCAGGAGTAGAATACAGATGCAGTGAAACTGATTTTCAATGTAGGCACCAGGCTTTATGGATGTTTATCCTGGTTTATCCAAGTCCATTACCATCCCTCAGGGGAATGTGTTTCTCCTCTTTTGGGGCTGTGTTTAGTCTTGTTTTACTCACTAATTCCTCAGCCTGCCCTCTTTAAGCTCCTTTAGTTTTTACCGTGGTATATTATGGATGTGGCTTTGAACATGGCGTGGCCTAAGAATTAGAGAGGGAGAAAACAAGCGTTTTATTCTGTGTCATACCTCTGTGCCTTCAGTTCACTCCCTTTCTCCCTCCCCTCCTCCCTCTGTCATCTATTCTTTCTCTCTCACTTTCTCCCCTCCCTCCTTCCCCATGGATTGCCCAACCACACCACAACACTGTTAACAGACGTACCCCTGACAGATTTACTGCCACTGTCTTTCCATTGGCTGCCAGAGTGACAGGTGTGATTTAGTGCCGCATCCTGATTGGCCCAGACGTGACAGGGGAATTTATGACTGTGCTGTGATTCGATGCCAGCTGCCTTTGAAGTGAGTTACAGCTCTGTCGCTTATAGGACACAGACACGGTGTCAGGTTTCAGTCATAAAATCTTATCCCTGAAGGGAGGTGGTGCTGCCTGCTGGATAACACTGCTGGGCTGACTGGTGTCATTAGAGGAGAGGAGGAGAGACTCACTACTAGAGAGTCACACAGAGAAAGAGGAGGAGAGACCCACTACTAGAGAGTCACACAGAAAAAGAGAGGAGGAGAGACCCACTACAAGAGAGTCACACAGAGAAAGAGGAGGAGAGACCCACTACTAGAGAGTCACACAGAAAGAGAGGAGGAGAGACCCACTACTAGAGAGTCACACAGAGAAAGAGTGGAGAGACCCACTACTAGAGAGTCACACAGAGAAAGAGAGGAGAGACCCACTACTAGAGTCACACAGAGAAAGAGGAGGAGAGACCCACTACTAGAGAGTCACACAGAGAAAGAGGAGCGACCCATTACTAGAGTGTCACACAGAGAAAGAGAGGAGAGACCCACTACTAGTCACACAGAGTGAGAGGAGAGACCCACTACTAGAGAGTCACACAGAGAGAGGAGAGACCCACTACTAGAGAGTCACACAGAGAAAGAGTGGAGAGACCCACTACAAGAGAGTCACACAGAGAAATAGAGGAGTAGAGACCCACTACTAGAGTCACACAGAGAAAGAGAGGAGGAGAGACCCACGACTAGAGTCACACAGAGAAAGAGAGGAGGAGAGACCCACTACTAGAGTCACACAGAGAAATAGAGGAGGAGAGACCCACTACTAGAGTCACAGAGAAATAGAGGAGTAGAGACCCACTACTAGAGAGTCAGATAAAAGGAGAAGTACGGGTTGCCCCAGTCACACACAACTACTCCACTATCGTCGTTAAATTGGGAGTGTGTGTGTGTGTGTCTTTCTGTCCGTCTGCAGCACCTTCCTCAGATCTCTATTTTCCCGCAGTAAAGATAAGTAATCATAAGGATAAGTGGACACTTTGAACTACCCCCTCAACCATCCACCTATCTTACCCCGTCCACCCCCAGCCCATACATCCTGTAATCAACCAGTCAGAATTATATTACTGATAATATATCAACATCTAGAAGACTAATATGGCAGACTAAATCACTGTATCTATCGCATAGCTGATCAACAGCAGCAAGCCGCCAAAGTCACTTTGAATCCTTGTCTATCTACCCACTGGTACAATATCTCCTATGAGCCATAAATTCAGTTAGTAATCTATCTATTGTCTATCTATGTCTCCATCAGCCAGGCAGACAGTCTATCCCCTGCAGATCATGGCCTGTATTCATAAAGCATCAGAGTAGGAGTGGTGGTCTAAGATCAGGTAGGTTAGGTCCGTCTGCTCAAGTGGAAAATTGCTGGAAAATAGAGAGAGAAGGGGAGAGAGAGAGAGAGAAACCATGTACTACCCTAATGTAATTGCATAATTCCTTGATAGAGCGAAGAGCAAGACAGGCATATGAACTTGCTTAGCTCGAGGTTACATGGCAGACGCAGACTCACTGTCGTGCTTAGAGAGAAGACAGGTTCTACTCCCTGACGAAGACCATGCAGCCGAAACGTGTCGTTTAAAAAAAACTTTGTTTCTATTGAACATGCCACACTAATAAAGGCATTTTAATTCATTATATGAAGAGTGCCTTGGTCCTCCTTACTTTTTGATGACCATGGCTGCTCACTTCTGTAAGCTCATGACTGATATTATGACAAGAGATTAGCATAATCATATTAATATCTAATATTTATCAAGTGAGCATTACAAATATTTGCTATTGTCGCTATGTGTAAGTTAAAGCGCTGGTTTTAACATACCATACTTGTATCACATGACCATGCATATCACATGACCAGGCATATCACATGACCAGGCATATCACATGACCATGCATATCCATTTCAGAAATGACTCTATCTAAGTATGTCATAGAGGTTGACTACAAACAGGGCTGAAATAGTGCTTTAATAAATCAGCCACAAGACTTCAACATGTCATAGCAGACAGTCTCTCATACCAGGCTTGCATCCCAAATGGCACCCCATTCCCTATAAAGTGCAATACTTTTGACCAAACCCATTCCCTATAAAGTACACTGCTTTTGACCAGATGGGTTCTGGTCCAAAGTAGTGCACTTTATAAGGAATAGAGTGTAATTTGGGATATACTCCCAGAAGTCACGCTCCTACAGCTGAGCCTAGAAGTTGAGCCTAGAAAAAAACCTTGTTAAAATTCTCCTCTATAGATATGCGTGGTCAGTAGGTGAGAACACATTAAGGAGAATCATATTTCATATGTAGCAGATCTATTACTTCTACTATATCTTTCTTCATCTTTTTCTTACCTGCTTCTTGGTCCTGAATCCTACGGGTTCATGCCTTTATGCCTTTATGGCGTGTTGCTGTAACAGCTTTAGAGAGGCCCTTTTTAGTCCAGGAGAATATGTGAAGGGCCTTTTTAGACCAGTAAAATAATGTGTTGTCATAACTGCCTTTCTTCAACATCAGATTTGCAACGTTACAGGGGTTTCAAAAGGCCTCTAGGTATACAGGTTTGGTTTGCTGACTTCAGAGTGCTGGGGTGGCACCATAGCAGTGGCACGCTACTCACTGAGGGACCCACCCATTGTGCCTAGGCTCAACATTCCTTGGAGAAGCTCCAGCCCTGCCTTGCCAGCCCCGACAGGCCCCAACAAGCTGCAGATTAATGGGGTGGCGTTTGGCCATGGTGTGTTAATGTATCTGTCTGTCTCGCTAAATGCCTGTGACTCCCTCCGCCTCCTTCCGTTTGCAGAGAGAAGTGGTGGGAAGCCACCTGTGGTGCCTTGGCTTGGAAAGAAAGGTGGTCTGGGAAGGGCTGGGCTCCGGCCGCGTTGTCCATCTTATCCAGGGGAATGTGAATGACTATTGAGCCAAAACACCAACAGCCCTTCCCTTTTCTCAGCATGAGGTGGATAGGGGACAACATTAACATTTTGTTCTAGTATGCGTCTTATGGGTTAATGCATGAATTTGCAGGATTTGGTAATTAGGCCATTCGTGTGACTGTTTCTCGTTCAAATCCTTTGTCATGCTCTGATTGTGACAACTTCTCTTCCCGACTTGATCAGATGGGACAGAAGTGTTGAAGAAAATGAATAATATGCTTCAGCAAATGAATCTTGAGTGTTAATTGAGAGGGGAAAGTGTGTCAATAGCAGCTGAATGCGTAGTAAACTAACAGTGTAAACCTGACGTGTCACACAGCTTTAGGGTCATTCCACCCATTCGGTACCTTTTGAGAAGTGTAACTTTGTCAATAAAAACTTAATTTCACCTCATTTGAACATTCTGTCATAGCGGGCACATGTTCAACATAATAGAAAACAAGACTTCCTATCTCTAGATGTAAACAATTTAATAATGACTATAGTAAGTGCCTATTAAATGCCAGATAAAGTAACAGGGTTGATGATTTCATCTTAATTCATCCATAAATCCCCTTGTGACAGGGGGAATGGAAGCTTGTTGTGTGCAACAGGAAGTGGCAATTGAATGCAACCTTCAATGAATGCAACATTTTTATTTATTATTCTTAAAACATTTCTAGCCTGTCTATCTATGGGTAATACGGTTGAAGTGCCAATCAACATTGTGTGAAAATAACTACCACAGGAGGCTGCTGAGGGGAGGACATCTCATAATAATGTCTGGAATGGAGTGAATTAAAGCGTATCAAACATGTGAACAGTGTGTTTGTTGTGTTCGATACCATTCTATTGATACCGTTCCAGCCATTACTATGAGCCCGTCCTGGTTCAAATCTTCCTAGAAGTCAAACAGAGAGACTTCAAGTCTATTCATATAAAATAAAAAATCTGATTTATTGAATTGTAAATGTGGTCTATATTATAGGGCACTTTAACAGGATTTAAAAAATCTAGATTGGTGCACAATTTCTACTTAAAAGGCCGTATTTTCGTGGATTGACCATTTCTTATCGGCCACATATAGAAATCTTTTAGTATGCTTTTTTATCAAGTGACTACCTGTGCATCGTAGAGTTGATTTGCTATCTATTTTTAGTCATGCATTTACCAATGAATCCAACTATTTGGAGGCCATTTTGTTTGTCACTCTCAAGCAGCAGAAAATGCAGTCAGTCATGTAAAATGGCTGCCATTTAATAAGGGTCCATTCTTGCTTTCCTGTCCCAAGAGAGCACTTAATGCTCACTGACGTCTCAGGTCCTCTGAACAGTTCTTATATGGGTTTATTATGCTTCTGCATTATACTCCGTATTAGGATTCAGACCCTCATATATCATTTCAGAATAATTGCATTGAGTTTTTGAAAATATGTTATTTTGGCCTTCATGGTTTCTCTGTGCAGAGTTGATGGGATTTCAGAATGTATAGAAAAGTTGTAATGGAAAAGTATTTGGTATCTGTTTACTAATAGGCTAGGGTTTACCTTAGAAGCACGACTAGATACTCATGTATAAAACAACTGTTCTATCACACTTTTAATTGCTTAAAGCTGAAATCTAGGATTCAAGTGACAAGGCAATTTCTGTATTAATATTTCATAATGTTCATTACTGGGTGGCCAGTAATACCAGTGTGACCACCACCGGTAGTTAGTAATACCACTGTGGCCAGCACCGGTAGTTAGTAATACCAGTGTGGCCAGCACCGGTAGTTAGTAATACCAGTGTGGCCAGCGCCGGTAGTTAGTAATACCAGTGTGGCCAGCGCCGGTAGTTAGTAATACCAGTGTGGCCAGCACCGGTAGTTAGTAATACCAGTGTGGCCACCACCGGTAGTTAGTAATACCAGTGTGGCCAGCACCGGTAGTTAGTAATACCAGTGTGGCCAGCACCGGTAGTTAGTAATACCAGTGTGGCCAGCACCGGTAGTTAGTAATACCAGTGTGGCCACCACAGGTAGTTAGTAATACCAGTGTGGCCACCACCGGTAGTTAGTAATACCAGTGTGGCCAGCACCGGTAGTTAGTAATACCAGTGTGGCCAGCACCGGTAGTTAGTAATACCAGTGTGGCCAGCACCGGTAGTTAGTAATACCAGTGTGGCCACCACAGGTAGTTAGTAATACCAGTGTGGCCAGCACCGGTAGTTAGTAATACCAGTGTGGCCACATCTCCCATTCTACACCTGTGTAGAGGTCGTGTTGAATGGGAGATGGGGTGAGAAGGAACGAGGAAGTGAATCTTTAATTAACCGTGTGCAATAAAGATTCACTTTATAGACCCTCTGGTCAAAAGTAGTGCACTATGTAGGGAAAAGGTTGTCATTTGGGACGCATTGGCAGTGTTGAAGAGACACCACATACAGTCTGTCTGCAGAATGATTTCAAACCTGGATGATTACAACACTCTCTGCAATGATGGAATGGTATCACCCTCTCTCCTCTTCCCTCACTTAAGGCAGCCCAGTGTAGTACTCCAGCCTGTGGGTGCTGTAAATCAGGGGTGGAGAGGGAGCGTCAGAGCACACACTCCCTGGTCTGCAACCTCCAGTTCAGCTAATCGTTCCTGGAGGTTTGATTACAAAGCCTGGTCAATAATGGGGGAGAGGTCAGGTATAGCCCCAATACAGGGGAAGAGAGGGGTTTGGACAGAATACCTCCAAAAAGTGGTATGGGGGATGGATAGGTCACATATGAAATGGAGAGGAATGGAAAGGAAGTGATGGCCCCAAAAAGAGAGGGGGAGAGGTAAAGAAGGGAAAGCCCCAATACAAGAGAGGGATGGACCCAGCTCAGGATTTGTTCAGACAGTTGGTAGGCTAATCCAACCTATTGTCTCAACACCACTCTCCCATAATGTACAATGTTATTCTCACTCAACCAGCTAGGCCATCTAAGGTCGCTTCACTCTCTTTCTTCCCAAACCATCTCTGAACAAATGTACTGCTCTAATGCTATCAATACTAGATAATATTGAGAATAGTATCAACACCTGCCTGCTGCTGTTAGTTCACGATCATAGATGTAATGACCAGGGATATAGGCTCCTCTAGTGTATAGCAGGTCTTGCAGCTATGCAATATAGTTGGCTTCCAATTCAGTTGAACCCGTGTGCCATCTCCTGGAAAGATTGGTGAAACTACATCTCCATTAGTCATTTTAGAAAGCCAGAACAGTACCACATGTTTAAAAACTTTAAAAAGAGAAACACCTTTATTTAAGCTTGATGCCCTAGTTTTCCATTCACTACATTATGTCTTACCAGGTCAAAAAAGGACTTCCATTTGCCTGTGATGGGGACTAGAATCTTGACAATAACAAAGTTATTATTTGAAAAACAAAACCTAATTTTACCCCAAAAACATTTTTACTGTCTTTACCAAAAAACAAGATCACTTCATTTAACTTAGGGGATCACAAATGCATGCAAAACTACCAGTAATAAAAAAGTTAATGGACTAATCATAACAGCTACACTAGACAGGCACTAGTGGCAGTTCTGCCTCTACTCCTAATTTAAATGACATTTTAAAATATATATTAAAATAAATTTAGCAGTAGAAAACGGACTGCCATGAACATCCTTTGACACAACAGTCTGACAGTGATGCAATAGTAACTACTGGTCCTCTATAAAACCCAGACGCCTATACAGATAACTGTTGTTTCTCCTATATTTCAGGCTTCCTCACTCCAGTGTTTATAGATCCAGAATGTCATCATGATAGCCTTGTCCCAGATCTGTTGGTGCTGTATATCCCAGTCCCACGGTCGATGATATGACAATGACCGACTCAGTGGCCTTGTGATTAGAGTGTCCGCCCTGAGATTGGAAGGTCGATCCTCAGCCGAGTCATACCAAAGACTGTAAAAATGGGACCTGGTGCGTCCCTGCTTGGCACTCAGCATCAAGGAGATAGATTAGACTAGACTAGAGTCCTGTCCAGGAGGAGTACTTGTATATCAAGCTGCCTCACGCTACAGATGAGTAATGTACCCAGATGCACCTATGAGCTGTTCCAGCTTGCAGAAGTCAACGCTTGTGCAAGTCTACTTAGGAGTTGGCAAACCAGTACAAACTGATCTGGGACCAGGCTACCATAAGGGAGCTTGAGACACTCCAATAAAAATTTGAATGAAAAGTACCCCATCGAGTAGAGATATACTAAATTCCAAACCTACTGCCTAGCCGTGCCTGTAGATCTGAACACAGACAGGTGGAAGCAATAGCTATTACCATACTGGTTATATTTATCTAATGCTCTCAGGAGTGCCTAGGCTGTAGGTGTCCTTTTGGACCAGAAATGGTCATCTTCACTGAAGATGCCAGTGGTGAATAAACACAACATGGTATGATATAGAGGAAGTATTCATTCACAAACATGTTGTCAGAGAAGGTCGATGTTGAGAGGTCAACCATCCTGCTTCATCTGCTGCCTATGATGACCCCTTCTTTAAAAAAAAAAACACCAGACATATGAAATATGACAAGCTGGATCAACGCACTCAGGACATTTGATAACAAGGAATTAAAATAACACAAGAGTTAGGAAAGACAGACTCTCCAGAGTGAATGAATATAGAATAGGCCTACATACACAGTCCTGAACATTCACTGACAAGACTATAGGTCATTAACATAGAAATAGAATAATAGAATGGACATTAGTAATTATATTTCTATGGTCACGATGCCCAAAACGGTAGCTATGAGAGGTTCTAGAGTTAAACAACATATGGACAGTGTAACAAATGACAAAGTGACATATATTTAGACAGCATTGAAATCAAACCCATAACAAGGACTGGATGGATGTGTGGGGGACACAACAGAGAACAAGAAATGTGCCATGAACTCCCTAATGGTCTCTACATGAAGGTTGGATCAGCTATTAGTTGGTCTATTAGTTGATGACCATTCCCTAACAAGGTAGTCCAGGAACTAGCGAGCTACAAGCAGTAGCAACAGAACCAACTTTGAATGAATCTGAGTGGTTCAAGACCACAAGGATGCATGTTCACCGTTGTCCTTAAAATAACTTAAATGTCCATAGTATGACCTGGTTGGCCAATGAACACTGAGGCTGCTTGTGGAAGAAGAAGAGTGTCCTCGGTTACTGATCAGTATTCTGCCCTACCAAGCAAAAACACAGTAACTGCTCATTTGGTCAAAAATTAGTTCATGTCATTTTTTGCTACATTAAATACATGCTTAATCTTGTGGTCAAGTATCCTGCCTCTATTGTATTGTATTTTGGAGAAAATGGGGGTCATGTTAGCAGTAACTGCATAAAGTTACTGTGAAACCAAGGTAAATAAAAGCCATATTTATCAGTTCCACGCTATGAGCAGTTACTGCCTTTATGCTTGGTAGGGCAGAATTGCCCAATGGTGAGCTTCCACAAACACTCAATGGTAAAAAATCTAAGCCAGGGGAGCATATTGGTTTGACCAAGCCAACCTTACATTGAGTGTCCATGGATCATTCAGTCCAAAAAATACTAGTCCAATTGAGGCTACAACATATCAGTTTGTGAATCCATTATTGCCATAGTAATATGACAGCTTGCCCAAACCCCTCCCACCCTAGGTCTTGTACCATGTACGTAACGATACAAAAATGAGAATAAAACGAGTAGAAAATGATTCACCATCCCATCAACAGGATATGAGCTCAGTGTTGAGAACAGCATAAGGTTTGGTGTCTTTGTCTTAGCCAGGTTTATCTGGGCTGAGGGACAACGCAGTACTGGTCTGCTCCAGTATGTGGCATCATTGAGCTGAGGACTGCTGACTGTGTGTTAGATGGGGGGGGGGGGTTTCTCCGAGGGGTCAGAGGTTAGACAGCCAGACGGCTGTTTTGCTGCTGTAGGGGGCTCCAGGTGGCCGTGTGCCCAGGTGCATCCTGGGAGTAGGCTCCTCCTCTGCTCTCGCAGGAGAATGACTGGTTCTCCTCCTTGGGAAGGTTGGTCCTCGCTCCACACAGACGCCGGTGACGTAGCAGACGGTCCGTCCGCGAGAAGTTCTGAAACGAGGGTAGAGGGAGAGAAAACTCATAACCACAAATGACGGGAGTCTAATGTACCTAGCTATTGACTCCAACCCCGAATCATGTTCAACAGGAAAACACTGTGGAGGGCTGCAGATAGAAATGTGATGAATAGAACCGACATGATTCCTTATTCTACAAATCAAAACTATTTCTGTGTGTCAAGTGCCGAATACAAGGGTGTAAACTTAACTGTGAAATGCTTGCTTACGAGCCCTTCCCAACAATGGAGAGTTCAAAATGTTTAATGAAAAGAAAAATTGTAACAAGAGGAATGAAATACACATGAATGGAGCTATTTACAGGGAGTACCAGATCAATGTGCAAGGTGTACACGGTATCTGAGATACAGTAGATACAGTGCATTCGGAAAGTATTCAGACCCCTTGACCTTTTCCAAATTTTGTTACGTTACAGACTTATTGTAAAAATAGGTTAAATACATTTTTTCCTCATTAATCTACACACAATACCCCATAATAACAAAGCAGAAAAAGGTTTTTGAAAATTTATAAAATTAAAAAAACCTTATATACATAAGTATTCAGACTCTTTGCTACAAGACTCAAAATCGAGCTCAGGTGCATCCCATTTCCATTGATCATCCTTGAGATGTTTCTACAAATTGATTGGCGTCCACCTGTGGAAATTCAATTAATTGGACATGATTTGGAAAGGCACACACATGTCTATATAAGGTCCCACAGTTGACAGATCTCCGGAAGGGTACCAAAACACTTCTGCAGCATTGAAGGTCCCCAAGAACACAGTGGCCTCCATCACTCTTAAAAGGAAGAAGTTTGAAAGCACCAAGACTCTTCTTAGATCTGGCCGCCCGGCCAAACTGGTCAGGGAGGTGACCAAGAACCCAATGATCACTCTGACAGAGCCCCAGAGTTCCTCTGTGAAGATGGGAGAACCTTCCAGAAGGACAACCATCTCTGCAGCACTCCACCAATCAGGCCTTTATGGTAGTGGCCAGACAGAAGCCACTCCTTAGTAAAAGGCACATAACAGCCTGCTTGATGTTTGCCAAAAGGCACCTAAAGGACTCTCAGACCATGAGAAACAAGAGTATCTGGTCTGGTGAAACCAAGATTGAACTTTTTGGCCTGAAAGCAAGGCATCATGTCTGGAGGAAACCTAGCACCAATCTTACGGTGAAGCGTGGTGGTGGCAGCATCATGCATTGGGGATGTTTTTCAGCGACAGGGACTGGGAGACTATTCAGGATCAAGGCAAAGATGAACAGAGGAAAGTACAGAGAGATCCTTGATGAAAACCTGCTCCAGAGTGCTCAGATCCTCACTGGGGCGAAGGTTCACCTTCCAACGGGACAACGACCCTAAGCACACAACCAAGACAACGCAGGAGTGGCTTCGGGACAAGTCTCTGAATGTCCTTGAGTGTCCCAGCCAGAGCCCGGACTTGAACATCTCTGGAGACCTGAAAATAGCTATGCAGCGACACTCCCCATCCAACCTGACAGCTTGAGAGAATCTGTAGAGAATGGAGAAATTCCCCAAATACAAGTGTGCCAAGCTTGTAGCATCATAACCAAGACGACTTGACGCTGTAATCACTGCCAAAGGTGCTTTACTGAGTAAAAGGTCTGAATACTTAAGTAAACGTGATATTTACGTTTTTTATTTTGAATAAATTAGCAACAATTTCTAAATACCTGGTTATTCTTTGTCATTATGGGGTATTGTGTGTAGATTGAGGGAAAAAAACAAATGAATCCATTTTAAATGCACATGAAGGCAGGGTAAGTGACTAGGTACCAGGATAGATAATATTAAGAGTAAAAAAATAACTGAGTGGTAGCAGCAAAATAAAAGTATAAGTGTATGTGTGTGTATGTAGTGAATGTGTGTGGGTTTTGTGTGAGTATAGTATTGAGTGTGTGTGTGTAGAGTCAGTGCAATATAGTCCAGGTAAACATTAATAAACTATTTAGCAGTCTTATGGCTTGAGGGTAGAAGTTGCCTCGGAGTCTGTTGGTCCGAGAGCCGATGCTCTGGTAGGGAGCTAGGCCCCACCTTCTGTAGCGCTTTGCGGTCGAGAGTGGTGCATTTGCCATACCAAGCGGTGATGCAGCCAGTCAAGATGCTCTTGATGGTGCAGCTGTAAAGCTTTGAGGATCCGAGGGCCCGTGCCAAATCTTTTCAGCCTCCTGAGGGGCAAGAGGCGCTGTCATGTCCTCTTCACGATAGTGCGGGTGTGTGTGGACCATGTTAAGTCCTTAGTGATGTGGACACCAAAGAAAATAAAGTTCTTGACCCACTCCACTAGAGACCTGTCAATGGAGGCGTGCTCTCCCCTCTTTAGTCCACAATTAGCTCCTTGGTCTTACTGACATTGAGGTAGAGGTTGTCATGGTGCCACACTGCCAACTCTCTGACCTCCTCCCTCTATGATCAGGCCTACCACCGTCAGCAAACTTGATGATGGTGTTGGAGTCATGAGCGGCCACGCAATCGTGGGTGAACAAGGAGTACAGGAGGGGACTAAGCACACACCCTAGAGGGGCCCCTATGTTGAGGGTCAGCATGGCAGATGTGTTGTTGCCTACCCTCACCATCTGGAGGCAGCCCGTCAGGAAGTCTAAGACCCAGTTACAGATGGAGATGTTCAATCCCAGCTGGGAGAGGGCAGTGTGAGGTGCAGTTGAGATTGTTTCATCAGATCTATTTAGCATCATCTGTGTTTCTGTTGGGGAGGTAAGCAAATCGGAGTGGCTTCAGGGTGTCTAGAACAATGGCGCTTATGTGTCATGACTAGCCTTTCAAAGCACTTCATATTTACAGATGTGAGTGCTATGGGGAGGTACTCATTTAGACAGGTTACCTTGGAGTTTTTGTGAACATGGTCAATGGTGGTCAGCTTAAAACATGTTGGGATTATACTTCAGAAAGGTATGTTGGTTCTACATAACATATTTCTATTTGAACATTCCAAAACATTGTATCCTGTCATGCTGATACCAGGTGTGTGTGTTAGGAATGGGGTAGTGTGTGTACCAGGTATGTGTATTAGGAATGGGGTAGTGTGTGTACCAGGTATGTGTATTAGGAATGGGGTAGTGTGTGTACCAGGTGTGTGTTTTAGGAATGGGGTAGTGTGTGTGTGTGTATTAGGAATGGGGTAGTGTGTGTACCAGGTGTGTGTGTTAGGAATGGGGTAGTGTGTGTGTGTGCACAGTGTGCAGTGCAGATCTCTCTTACTTGATTGCAGCGATCACACTGGTAGGGCTTCTCTCCACTGTGAACTCTCTTGTGTCTGTCCAGATGATATCGCTGAATAAACCGCATGTCACATATGTCACATGCAAACGGCTTCTCTCCTAAACAACACAAAAACACTGTTCAAAACATAATGGTATGGATGACTGATGGAATTTTCTACTTAACAAAAATAAAAAATTGGTTTTTGGTTGTGAGTGAGTCGTGCATATTTCTCTACTATGTGATTTTTTTCTGATGAATGTTATAACTGATGCCACATTTGCTGAGTATTGCTGAGCAAGGAAGTGGAAAGGGAAAGTGATTTCAACCTGTATGAGTGAGGATGTGCCTCTTCAGGTGGTAGCTACTTCGGAATGCTCCATAGCAGTGCTCACAAATGAAGTTCTTCTGTACTAGTGAATCATGATCATCATCACCGTTAATATCCATCTCCACCTGCTGAGAAACCCAATGAGTGTTCAGAAGAGTACAACTTCTCATATTACACACACACTTCTGTCCTATAAGTGTATCCAACATTGTATATTCCATTTCCCCATCGCACACACTACTTACCTCCACTTTCTCTCTCAGTTTGTTGGGTGTTCCTGATTTTCTGTGCTTCTTCTTTGTCGATTGCATATTCTGGCTGGCCTGCATATCTTTCTCATCCAGCAGCCTGGGTGTGTGAAATGAGTGTCCATCTTTTCTGATTAACTATCGAGGAGAAAGAGGGGGGAAATAAATAAATAATGGGGGGAGGGGGGTGTTGTTGGTAATTCAAGTTTATAACATAATCACCAAAATAGAGCTACGGCTTAGATATTAATTATATGTTTTAGATTGCTGATAGATTTACAATAATTACATAAACATAATTTCTGATTGCCAAATGTAAACAACAACAGTGTTGTTCTCCATGCCAATGAACACAGAAGAACTTGTGTGTAGACTACGTCCTATGGGCCTATAACATTAGTGTGTCTCTGTTTCTCACCAGGGGTGGGCAGCTGACTCCCGAGGGCAGGACCATGTGGCTGTGGTGGGCCTGGTGGTTGTTGTGGTGGCCGTGGTGAGCCTCGTGAGACTGGTGCTGGTGGCTTTCAGGGTTGTTGTTGTCTCTCTGACCCTGGCCGTGCTGTGAGGCCAACTTCTTCTGACTGCCGGACATGTTGTTGGCCTGCATCAGGGCGATGCTGGACAGCACCGTCTCACAGCCCAGCAATCCAGCCTACAGGAACAACACAAACAGCAGTTCAGTTGGAGCGTAGAATGGTGGCCTAGGGGGGTCATCAACCCAGCCTGCAGGAACAACACAAACAGCAGGTCAGTTGGAGCGTAGTATGGTGGCCTAGGAGGGTCATCAACCCAGCCTGCAGGAACAACATAGGACAAAACACACATAATCTCACATAATCTCAGAGTCAGCAGCAAGGTCCATGCCAGGGCTAGGGCCGCAGTCCCACGCATAAAGGCCCAACACACAAGGCAAAAATCTTGAGGGGACTGTAGATGGTCATTCACTGACTGTTCTGTTCTTTTTTTGCCTGGTGTATCAGGCTTCTAAGGGAAAACTGTGAGGAAGAGGGAACAGAGACTAAATAAATAGAAACAAAATAATGATGAAAGGAGAATTCAACTGACCCATTTCATGTGGTCTCGAACGGAGTTGTTGGGATGGTGTGTCATCGCCGGTGCGTGGTTTGAATGCGTGTGTGTGTTTGGGGGTAAAGGGGTGCATCAAGGGGGGTCACTCAGGATGAGGGGTGTGAGAAGAGACCACACTCACCCAAATAATCAGGGGCCAAGGCCTGGAAATAGAGGGTTATTGTGAGGCCAAAATGATTGTATTTTGTTTATTTTTATTTGGACTATGACTACAGGCCTATATATACTAGTTACAGTACAAGTTGGATTAATCATCAAGGGTGCTTTTATACATTTGGCTTTATCAACTCAACAAAGGAAGTTTATATCAGGCTTGGAGAAAGCAGCCACGATGGTTTGGTGTATGCCACCTCTTCCCATGGAAAACATAAAACATTGTTGCAATGGAGACAGAAATACAGCTAGACAAGGACAAACACAGTTTTTTAAATGATCTTGTAGTTCACGAGGATGATCTGAGAAGGGGTGATGATTCATGTATGTGCAAGTTACTCAAGAGAACATTCAATATTGACCAAAGTATTATGCTAACGATATATCACATTTTTGGAGTCAAGTACAAAAACAAACAAGAAAGCCTAATTTAGCCTTGCCACACAGTTGATCATCTTCTATGTAAGTACTCTGGTCTTCATGCCAAGGGCAAGCTAAAGCTGCCTGGAAGTGAGGGTCTACCAAGTCTAGCTAGCTTGTTAAAGCTGCCTGGAAGTGACGGTCTACCAAGCTAGTTAGCTTGTTAAAGCTGCCTGGAAGTGAGGGTCTACCTAGTTTGTTAAAGCTGCCTGGAAGTGAGGGTCTACCTAGTCTAGCTAGCTTGTTAACGCTGCCTGGAAGTGACGGTCTACCAAGCTAGTTAGCTTGTTAAAGCTGCCTGGAAGTGACGGTCTACCAAGCTAGTTAGCTTGTTAAAGCTGCCTGGAAGTGACGGTCTACCAAGCTAGTTAGCTTGTTAAAGCTGCCTGGAAGTGACGGTCTACCAAGCTAGTTAGCTTGTTAAAGCTGCCTGGAAGTGAGGGTCTACCTAGCTAGCTAGCTTGTTAAAGCTGCCTGGAAGTGAGGGTCTACCTAGTTTGTTAAAGCTGCCTGGAAGTGAGGGTCTACCTAGTCTCGCTAGCTTGTTAACGCTGCCTGGAAGTGACGGTCTACCAAGCTAGTTAGCTTGTTAAAGCTGCCTGGAAGTGAGGGTCTAGCTAGCTTGTTCACGCTGCCTGGAAGTGAAGGTCTACCTAGTTAGCTTGTTAAAGCTGCCTGGAAGTCACGGTCTACCAAGCTAGTTAGCTTGTTAAAGCTGCCTGGGAGTGACGGTCTACCAAGCTAGTTAGCTTGTTAAAGCTGCCTGGAAGTGACGGTCTACCAAGCTAGTTAGCTTGTTAAAGCTGCCTGGAAGTGGCGGTCTACCAAGCTAGTTAGCTTGTTAAAGCTGCCTGGAAGTGGCGGTCTACCAAGCTAGTTAGCTTGTTAAAGCTGCCTGGAAGTGAGGGTCTACCAAGCTAGTTAGCTTGTTAAAGCTCACACCCACAGCACAATGATATTGCAGTATGGGTCAAATGCATTGGATAGATAACCTGTTTTGATATTGCAATACATTAAGGCCTGTCTGTAAAAAAAAAGCAGTAGTATTCCGTGCTCTAATTAGCTACAATAATGTCTGAATACTGAGAGAGAAAATATTTGCCAGCTCAACGTTAGCTAGTTACCTAATAAGCTAGCTAGCCATCTATCTAGCTAGCGAACTAGACATCAGTCTGCCTGAGTTTGAGGCCAAATACCAAGACATGGGTAAGATGAGTGAAAATATTGTTCTGCTAAATATTTTGTGAATAATCGATCATGAAGTAACGTTTGAGTAAAGCAAGGGTATGCTTAGGTGAAGCTAGTCAAGAAGACTCACTGGTTGAGTCCCCACCCACACAGATAACACAACAGCAGGCAGGGCGTGCGGGTTGAGCAAACTACACATTGTTAAAACTCTAATTTGCCTTACAATTCCGGGAAATAACTTAATCATATGCATTGTTAACTCTATGGTGGCTTTGTTGGGAAGTGCATTTTAGAATTGGTTTACCTTAAGATTTAGTTGAGTTTTGCAGATTAATATTTCTTGTCGGAGTTCCAATTTTTCTCAGTTTACAAACACAGGAAACGCTACCGGAAGTGTTCACCCGTAGAGCGCGTCCACGTGATTTGAGAACAACGACGCATTATGTCGGCCATGTTGGTAAGGGAAAGATAATGGGTAGTTTCACATATGGAACAATGACTCAGATATTTCCCCGGATGTATAAATATGAAGCATCCTTTTTTACACTCCACCAAATATGGTGATGGCCAGCAGTGGGAGAGGATAGAGCAAGATGGATTTTGGCCGACGTTCTGCTAATTTTCTCATCGATTAAGCATTTGATTTCAATACAGTTTTCTATTTCCAAACTAAAATATGTTACGAATAGAGTGGGCTAAGTTTGGTAGACTTTACTCTTCGCCAAAGTGTAAAACAATGGTGTTCTTAGGAAGGAGTGCAAAGACGAATTTAGATATTGCACAAGCGCACATTACGGAATAGGCGTTCCCTAACATAAATATGCAAATAATGCTCGAACGCGCCAATAGGATCTCGCTAGCTTGTTCTGGGTTCTGCTCACCTCCTTGCTTGTTCTGCCCACTATGATTAATTGTCTTCATATTGGCAACGATAGACTCTAGTCTATCTGGAGTTAGTTATAAAAAATCTTTGGTAATTCTCCCATGAGTTTGATGTGTTCATACCGTTCCATTATTTTCAGTTCTAGACATTATTATGACCCAGTTCTCCCCAATTAAGGTGCCACATAAAAACATTACTGTCATCACAGTAAACTTCTTCATACACCAACCTTTGACAATCGTTTTGATAATCTGGACTGTTCTCCTTTCCCAGCAAGCTGAACCAGAAACACACAGTCACAAACTCAGGCTGTTCAATGGGAGAGCAGAAGACCTTGGTGAGATGAAAATGGGAAAATAAACATCTTCTGTAGTGTGTACATTACTATCAATAAAATCTCACCTTCTCTATAAATTGAAATCACTCATGTTTCTTCATCTCCTCTACCAGAAACCTGTGGGACAGACGGGGACAAATGATTAATTCCATCCCATTTAAAAATGTCTTTCATTGACATAGGTTTTATCAAAATCTTCAAATGAGAGATCTGAGATAAGGAGTCACCTTATTTAGAGTTACAGCCAAGGGGTTGTACCAATTATTTACTGTATATTTACACTAGATAACAGACAGGTGGTGCTGTTTTAAAGCCCCATCTTGGCATTATTGTAAAAATATATATATTTTGGAAGCTACAGAAATGCATTTATTAACGTCTACATTGGTTTTGCCACATTTATTATATTACAGACACCTTAATGTATTATTTAAAATTGTATTATGTGAGCTAAACATAAAAATGTTAAAAAATATATAAGAACATTTTACATTTTTTAGAATGTTACTGTCTCCATTGCAACAAAAAAATACTTAAATACATGTAATGTTGTATTTAATCGAAATACTAAATAATTTCATTAATTCCTATGGAGGACTGCTCCTTCTGGAGAGTGCCAAAATGGGACAGTGGCTTCAAAGCCTCTAATTGGCAAATACATAGCATCAGCAATCCAGGGTTTATATTCATCATTGGGTTGTACCCAATACCCATGAATACACCTATAGGCTCTCTGATTGTACCGTGTATGGGCGAAAGCCCAGTCTACACGCTCTGCCAAGCCATGTGAGCCCACAGCTTTCCACATCAACCACAGCTTCAGATAGTCGATCACTGTATTAACTTGTCCCATGTATCCAGACTCATGTCATATAACTTATCCTGCTGGAACAGGCATGTTGCGTTCGTGCTGTAGCAAGGCTTCAACAGGTTCTGTGGAAAAGGGGAAGACATGAAGAGATTCTGAGGTTTCGCTCAAGAATGACGACAAATAACTTTTGTTCGAAGAATGACCACAGAAGGGACTGTAGAAATATGTAAAAAGGATCAGTGGTGTGAAGTACTACTTAGGTCATATTTTGGGGTTCCTGTACTTTGCTATTTATATTCTTGACAACTTATATGTTTACTTCACTACAGTCCTAAAGAAATAAATGCACTTTTTACTCCGTACATTTCCCCTGACACCCAAAGGTTCTTGTTACATTTTGAATGCTTAGCAGGACAGGAAAATGGTCCAATTCACGCACAAGTATCAAGAGAATATCCCTGGTCATCCCTACTGCCTCTGGTCTGGTGGAGTCAGTAAGCATGCATGCATCATTTGTAAATTATGTCTGAATGTTGGAATATGACCCCTGGCTTTCCAAAAAAGAAAAGAGAATGGTGCCATCTGGTTTGCTTAATATAAGGAATGTGAAATTATTTACAGTGCATTCAGAAAGTATTCAAACCCCTTGAATTTTTCCACATTTTGTTACATTACAGACTTATTATAAATTTGATTAAATTGTTCCCCCCCTCAATCTATACACAATACCATGACGAAGCAAAAACAGGTTTTTATAAATGGTTGCAAATTGATAAAAACAAAAAAACTGAAATATAATATTTACATAAGTATTCAGACCCTTTACTCAGTACTTTGTTGAAGCACCTTTGGCAGCAATTACAGCCTCGAGTCTTCTTGGGTATGACACTACAAGCTTGGCACACCTGTATTTGTTTTTTCCCCCCATCCTTTGCTGCAGATCCTCTCAAGCTCTGTCAGGTTGGATGGGGTGCGTCGCTGCACAGCCATTTTCAGGTGTCTACAGAGATGTTTGATTGGGTTCAAGTCCGGGCTCTGGCTGGGCCACTCAAGGACATTCAGAGACTTGTCCTGAAGCCACTCCTGCGTTGTCTTGGCTGTGTGCTTAGGGTCATTGTCCTGTTGGAAGGTGAACCTTCGCTGCAGTCTGAGATCCTGAGCTCTCTGGAGCAGGTTCTCAAGGATCTCTGTACTTTGCTTCATTCATATTTCCCTCGAACCTATCTAGTCTTCTAGTCCCTGCTGCTGAAAAACATCCCCACAGCATTATGCTGCTACCACTATGCTTCACCGTAGGGATGGTGCTAGGTTTCCTCCAGACTTGACACTTGGCATTCAGGCCAAAGAGTTCAATCTTGGTTTCATCAGACCAGAGAATCTTGTTTCTCATGGTCTGAGAGTCTTTTAGGTGCATTTTGGCAAACTCCAAGCAGGCTGTCATGTGCCGTGTACTGAGCAGTGGCTTCCATCTGGCCACTACCATAAAGGCCTGATTGGTGGAGTGCTGCAGAGATGGTTGTCCTTCTGGAAGGTTCTCCCATCTTCACAGAGGAACTCTGGAGCTCTGTCAGAGTTACCATTGGGTTTTTGGTCACCTCCCTGACCAGGGCCCTTCTCCCCGATTACTCAGTTTGGCCAAAAGGCCAGCTCTAGGAAGAGTCTTGGTTGTTCCAAACTTCTTCCATTTAGAAATTATGGAGGCCACTGTGTTCTTGGGGACCTTCAATGCTGCAGAAATGTTTTGGTACCCTTCCCCAGATCTGTTCCTCGAAACAATCCTGTCTCTGAGCTCTACGGACAATTTATTTGACATCATGGCTTGTTTTTTGCTCTGACATGCACTGTCAACTGTGGTACGTTATATAGACAGGAGTGTGCCTTTCCAAATCATGCCCAATAATTGAATTTACCCCAGGTGGACTCCAATTAAGTTGTAGAAACATCTCAAGGGTGATCAATGGAACCAGGTTCCACCTGAGCTCAATTTCGAGTCTCATAGCAAAGGGTCTCAAATCAAATCACATTTTATTTGTCATGATACACATGGTTAGCAGATGTTAATGTGAGTGTAGTGAAATGCTTGTACTTCTAGTTCAGACCATGCAGTAATATCTAACAAGTAATCTAACAATTTCACAACAACTACCTTATACACACAAGTGAAAAGGAATTAATAAGAATATGTACATACAAATATATGAATGTGTGATGGCTGAAAGGCATAGGCAAGATGCCGTAGAATCTACAGTATATACACATGCGATGAGTAATATAGGGTATGTAAACATTATATAAAGTGGCATTGTTTAAAGTGACTAGTGATACATATATTACATCCTAGAGATTTGAGTCAGTATGTTGGCAGCAGTCACTCAATGTTAGTGATGGCTGTTTAACAGTCTGATGGCCTTGAAATAGAAGCTGTTTTTCAGTCTCTCGGTCCCCGCTTTGATGCACCTGTACTGACCTCGCCTTCTGGATGATAGCGGGAGAACAGGCAGTGGCTCGGGTGGTTGTTATCCTTGATGATTTTCTTGGCCTTCCTGTGACATCGGATGGTGTAGGTGTCCTGGAGGGCAGGTAGTTTGCACCCGGTGATGCGTTGTACAGACCTCACTACCCTCTGGAGAGCCTTACGGTTATGGGCAGAGCAGTTGCCGTACCAGGCGGTGATATAGCCCGACAGGAAGCTCTCGATTGTGCATCTGTAAAAGTTTGTGAGTGTTTTAGATGACAAGAATTTTTTTTATTTCAAATAACTTATGGATATTCAATTGCGTGTCACTCACTAGAAATTCGAGCAGAAATGTTACTTCCTTGACTTGGATCCTTTGTTTGAACTTACCGAGACAGCTCTATCCATCCCGGGGGCTGCACCAAAATGCAGAAACCAGAGAAAAGGAAGAGGAAGCAGGGCCCTAGTCATACTCAGGCAGCGTGCATGTCATCCACCGAAAAAAAGTAGACATGCTTAAGGCGAGGATCTCCTTCCAGAGAGACATCAGGGACTGTAACATACTTGGTTTGACAGAGTCATGGCTCTCTCCGGATATATTGTCCCCTTCCATTCACAGGAAGAAAGAACTCTCCGGGAAGAAGAAAGGTTGAGGGGTTTGTTTCATGATAACAACTCATGGTGTGATTGTGGTAACGTACATGAACTCAAATCCTTTTGTTCTCCCGATCTGGAATACCTCACCATTAAATGCAAACCGCTTTTACCTCTGGAGAGAAATTTCTTCTGTCATCGTCACATGCCGTGTGTATTAACCTCCCAAGCTGTCACAGCGATGGCCCTCAAATAACTACAATGCACTATGTGAATTGAAATGCATTCCAGGTGACTACCTCATGGAGCTGATTGAGAGAATGTCAAGAGTGTGCAAAGCTGTCATCAAGGCAAAGGGTGTCTATTTGAAGAATCTCAAATATGAAATAGATTTTGATTTGTTTTGTTACGCTCGTCGTCGGATGATAAATGACTGGACCAAGGTGTAGCGTGGTAGGCATACATTCTCTCTTTATTTGAAAACGTAACACCGGGAAAAAACAATGAACACAAACCGAACGTAAAGCTAGTCGTGCACAAAGTAAAGACAAGATCCCACAAAACCCAAAAGGAAACTGACAACTTATATCTGATTCCTAATCAGAGACAACGATAGACAGCTGACTCCGATTGGGAATCAAACACACCAACATAGAAACAGAAAACCTAGAATGCCCACCCTAATCACACCCTGACCTAACCAAATAGAGAAATAAAAAGGCTCTCTAAGGTCAGGGCGTGACAGTACCCCCCCCCCCAAATGTGCGGACTCCAGACGGAAAACCTGACTCTATAGGGGAGGGTCCGGGTGGGCATCTATCCTTGGTGGGGGCTCTGGTTCGGGACATAGTCCTCGCTCTGCACGCTGATCCCTCCGCTTCCGTGGAACTTCGGACCGTGAATCGTTGCCGGAGGAACCGGACCGTGGATCATCGCCGGGGGCTCCGGACTGCCTACTGCTGCTGGAGACTCCGGACTGCGGACCGCCGCTGGAGACTCCGGACTGCGGACCGCCGCTGGAGGCTCCGGACTGGAGACCGTCGCTGGAGGCTCCGGACAGGGGACCGTCACTGGAAGCTCCGGACAGGGAACCGTCGCTGGAGGCTCCGGACAGGGGACCGTCGCTGGAGGCTCCGGACCAGAGACCGTCGCTGCAGGCTCCGGACCGGGGACCGTCGCTGCAGGCTCCGGACCGGGGACCATCGCTGCAGGCTCCGTGCCATGGATCGTCGCTACAGGCTCCGTGCCATGGATCGTCTCTACAGGCTCCGGGCCAAGTATCGTCACAACAGGCTCCGGGCCATGGATCGTCAATGGAGGCTCCGTGCCATGGATCATCACTGGAGGCTCCGGGCCATGGATCATCACTGGAGGCTCTGTGCCATGGATTATCCCTGGAGGCTCCGGGCCATGGATTATCACTGGAGGCTTCGTGCCATGGATCATCACTGGAGGCTTGGACCATGAATCATCACTGCAGGCTTTGTACGTGGAGCCGGAACAGGTCTCACCGGACTGAGGAGACTTACTGGAAGCCTGGTGCGTGGAGATGCCACAACGCGTCCTGGCTGGATACCCACTTTAGCTCGATGAGTGTGGAAAGCAGGCACAGGACGCACTGGGCTAAGAAGGCGCACTGAAGGCATAGTGTGTATAGTCGGCGCAGGATATACTGGGCCGTGGAGGCGCACTGGATGTCTGGAGCATAGAGCTGGCACAACGCGTCCTGGCTGAATACCCCCTGTAGCACGGCAAGTGAGGGGCCTGCCGCACTGGGTTGTGCTGGTGAACTGGGGATACCGTGCATAGAGATGGCGCAGGATAAGACGTACCGGATATCAGGAGCTGAGCCGGCACAATCCATCCTGGCTGATTGATTGCCCAGAGTGCACAGGGCTGTGGATGCGCACTGAAGGCACGTTGCGCAGAACCGGAAAACGTGGCACTTGAACCGTGACCAACTCCTCATTGTATTTACAGGGAGTTGGTTCTCATTCACCCCTTAATTCCGCTCGCTCTGCTCTCCAACCCGTGTGCCCCCCCCCAAATGTTTTTGAGGCTGCCTCTCTTGCTTCCTTCCTTGCCGTGACGGTATCGCCGCCGTTCCTCCCTCGCTGCTTCCGCTTGTTTCCACGGCAGGCTCTCATGCCCTGCCATTACCTCCTCCCATGTCCATGATGTCCTCCACTCCGGGGCACGCTGCTTGGTGAAGCGTGGTAGGCGTACATTCTCTCTTTATTTGAAAACGTAACACCGGGAAAAAACAATGAACACAAACCGAACGTAAAGCTAGTCGTGCACAAAGCAACAAACAAAGACAAGGTCCCACAAAACCCAAAAGGAAACTGACAACCTATACAGTGGGGCAAAAAAGTATTTAGTCAGCCACCAATTGCGCAAGTTCTCCCACTTAAAAAGATGAGAGAGGCCTATAATGTTCATCATAGGTACACTTCAACTATGACAGAGCAAATGAGAAAAAAAATCCAGAAAATCACATTGTAGGATTTTTGATGAATTTATTTGGAAATTATGGTGGAAAATAAGTATTTGGTCAATAACAAAAGTTTAGTTCTCAATACTTTGTTATATACCCTTTGTTGGCAATGACAGAGGTCAAATGTTTTCTGTAAGTCTTCACAAGGTTTTCACACACTGTTGATGGTATTTTGGCCCATTCCTCCATGCAGATCTCCTCTAGAGTAGTGATGTTTTGGGGCTGTTGCTGGGCAACACAGACTTTCAACTCCCTCCAAAGGTTTTCTATGGGGTTGAGATCTGGAGACTGGCTAGGCCACTCCAGGACCTTGAAATGCTTCTTACGAAGCCATTCCTTCGTTGCCGAGCGGTGTGTTTGGGATCATTGTCATGCTGAAAGACCCAGCCACGTTTAATCTTCAATGCCCTTGCTGATGGTAGGCTTTGTTACTTTGGTCCCAGCTCTCTGCAGGTCATTCACTAGGTCCCCCCGTGTGGTTCTGGGATTTTTGCTCACCGTTCTTGTGATCATTTTGACCCCACAGGGTGAGATCTTGAGTGGAGCCCCAGACCGAGGGAGATTATTAGTGGTCTTGTATGTCTTCCATTTCCTAATAATTGCTCCCACAGTTGATTTCTTCAAACCAAGCTGCTTACAGGTGTCTTTTATACTGATAACAAGTTCAAACAGGTGCCATTAATACAGGTAACGAGTGGAGGACAGAGGAACCTCTTAAAGAAGAAGTTAGAGGTCTACAGTAACTCCTCTGCAGCAGCGGCTCCTTTGTGGATCACATGGTCCAGAAGGTCCCGGGCCTTTTCTAATGCCTCAGTGAGGGCTTTGACCTGCTGGTACCTGCCGGGACACTAGTCTGAGAGAGTCTGAATGCTGCTGCACAAAGTTAGGGTCTGCACTCAGAGCATCGATCAGCTTGGGCTTTAGACAACACAGTAACTGCTGGGTACCACCTTAGTGTTCCTCTTCAGCCATGATAGGTTAGCTATCCCTCATACTGTACCTCTTCTGGCCCTGAGAAAATAATGCAATAATGTTTTTATTTTATTACTCAACATGTGGATAAGAACAACTAAGGGGCAAATGTTTACTTTTTATCCATGAGAAAAGCATCTCTATTTATAGGCCTACAACTCCCCTCTCTCCTCCCATGAAAGTCCCAGCTAATACAAACAGGAACAGAGTTTAATTTCCAAATATATAATGCTGGGATAGACGAAACCGAGCCAAAAACGACATTTCCGCTCCACAATGTTTGTTTGTGTCTATTTGATCATAGTATCTTTATCTATGGGTTTCCAAATAGGCCCTTCTGTGTTGATTGAATCTCATGATTTAATTAATGTTACACAGAACACTGACTCATTGTGAGAAACAGTTCTCACATTCTGACTCCTGCTGCTGATGTCATCATGTTGTTTGAGATTTAGATGACTAGTTAAGGGATATGTCTACAGGCCTCTGCTTGCATTTAGGTACAGGTTACTGCCAAATAAAGGAAACAAGGGCGTTGGGCCACCACGAGCTGCCAGAACGGCTTCAATGTACCATGTTATAGATTCTTCAAGTGTCTGGAACTCTATTGAAGGGATGCGACACAATTCTTCCACGAGAAATGGCATAATTTGGTGTTTTGTTCATGGTGAAGGAAAACGCTGTCTCAGGCACTGCTCCACAATCTCCCATAAGTGTTCAATTGGGTTGTTCTGGTGACTGAGACAGCCATTAAACCCACTATGCTCTTTTCCTAGCTAGCACATAACATTCTGAGAAACACATGTTTCTTAGAGCTTGGTGAGAACAATATTTTCTTGGCTCTCAGCACATTTAAAGGAACTTGACAAAAAAAAAAAAAAAGTTAGTTTCTTGGTATTTCATTACAGAACATATCCCAAAAGTTCACAAATGATTACATTTAATTTCAATTTTGGTAATGTTCTAGGAATGTTCTGCAAATGGTTTGACATTGGGAATATTCTCAAATATTTCAGAGAATGTCAAGAAACAACATTCTCCTGTGGGAATTTCAGTACTTCAGCATAATGTTACTTACAAGGTTCTCATGGTTCTATGTAAAGTAATGTTCTCAAATTATTCTGAGAATGTTAAGAAAACGTTCCATAAAAACCACAAGACTACTTTAGTAACGTTCAGAGAATGTTCTAAGAATGTTCTTTAAAAACATTCCGTTCTCAGCTTCAATAAAAATCTCTATCCTCTATCTTGTTAAGTGTGTTGGCTATACTCACTAATTGGCCACACCTGATCTTAATGAGTTCTTTTTTCCTTCGAAATGGGGTCTGTTATAGATTTAAAAAGAACAGCTTTGTACGAGTTAAAAGAACATTGAATGCTAGCTACATCCTGGTGGTGCAATTCCAATCCAATGGATAGAGAACAGAATGTCATATTGTAGGTTCTAATCTCACTGACACTGTGCGGCAAAAAGTGTTTACATGATTAATGCCTAATTAATTTCCATGTGTCTGTGCTTGGAGTTCAAAACAGTTAAGCTAGCAGTGTCGATATGTCTTATTTACCTTCAAATAACCTATCATTTCCCTTCTCAGAACATTAATAAAACCTCCCAGGAAAACTTAGGGAACCAGAGTAAAACATTCTCAGAACCTCCCTGCTACCTAAAAATGTACATTCCCAGAACAGGAACAATGTTCATTTCCATTCTCAGAACTTAAAAAAAAACTTTAAGTTTTACTGGTTAAGGAACAACAATTTCCACAATTTCCAAAGAACCAAATCTACTAGCTGGATTGCAACCCTGCTTTCAGGGTCACTGAGATATCTTCTTCTAGCTAAGGTAGCCAAACTACTGGGCATTTTTAAACTTGCTTAATTAACTCAGGAACCACACCTGTTTGGAAGCACCTGCTTTCAATATACGTTGTATCCCTCAAATCAAGTGTTTCCTTTATTTTGGCAGTTACCTGTAAGCATACAGCTTGTTGTTGAGCGTAGAGCCAGCATGAAATACCTGGCAGATATGGAGTGGACTCATTGTAATGAATTAGTGAATGTCAGCCATTTTTAGCATGAATGCCATGTAATGAGGACAAGCCAAAAGAAGGTTTCACCTGTGGTTCCTCCAAAGACACACAGACTGTCCAAAGTAAAGCCAGAGAGAGTTTTATCCTGATCCACACAGGGTTTTGACTGTTACACAACTTTAAATGAAACCAAGTTTGTATTCTCTGAAATCCTGTCTGCCGTAGACATAGTTATCTGTCAGGTTACATTTATCTTTAGCGATACAGAGCCCTGCCCCACACACACAGTAGAATCATGTGGTTTGGATTAGACTGTAGTGATGTGACACTGATGAAGCCTAGACCCAGGTGCCACGTTATCTGAAGCTCAGCAGTCCTGATAAACCACATGTCTTAAACATCTTAGAGGAACAAGGTACAGAGGATTTATTTTGGTATGGGTTTATTGACAGACAGACCTTTTAAGTTGAAGAGGGATGAGAACATGGGTTTGATTGCGATAAGACGTCTCAAGTCTTTTGATCACAGACACTCAAGTGGCGTTTTTCTTGATTGTGAACGACTCACATCCTCAGCCTTTGACCTCATGAGAAGGTGGGCGGAGTCTGTGCTACTTCCAGGAATTGAGTGGGATTCTTCCTTTTATGTCATACTGTGTTGGAGGTGTAGGCTGTACGGTATGTACTCACCTTGTTTGCGTTTAGATTCACCCTCATGAACACAGGGTTGTCACTAGATAACACAGCCACAAAGTCATAATTATGGCTAAACCATGCCCATTTCTACAATTTCTCTTCTTAAATTTTGATTTTAAACCTAACTCTAACTTTAACCACACTACCAAACTTATGCCTAACCCAAACCTTTAATTAATACCAAAGCAATTTTTTTGGTGTGCTAATATAGACTTTGTGGCTGTGGAATCTGACTTTGTGGGTGTGCTATCTAGTGTACACCGGAACACAGTGTTTTGGATGGGAGGGACTCTGACTGTACCTGCCAGGTGGAGGTAAATTCTGCATCGTTATTGGTTGGAGTCTCATGGTCTTCATTTGCCCCCTCCCATCTCTCCAAGCATATTACAGACTTCTATGCAGCAGTGCAAGACAGCAAACTGTTACTGAGGCACAGAGGAGAAGGCTTGAAGACTTAGAGAGAAGGCTTGAAGACTGAGAGAGAAGTCAAAGAGACTGAGGAGAAGGCTTGAAGACTGAGAGAGAAGGCAAAGAGACTGGGGAGAAGGCAAATAGACTGAGTGAAGTTGAAGTAGTAAGAGAGGACTCAAAGGTAAGTAAGGTGTATAAGATCTTTAGAATTCTTATGGGATGAGATTATTTTTAAGAGCCTGTTATGTTTGTTTTCATGAGATGTAATGCAAAACAGCTTTTCTGTAAATCACAAACGAGAAAAGAAACAGTAATCTTTATAAGCTGATGTAAAAAAAATAAAGGCTTATCATGGTATTTATCAGTCTGGAAATAATGCTTTGAATGCTGGGAGTTAAGTTGGGTCTAATAATTTTAGTTGTTTGCTCTCTGTACTCAATTCATTTACTATTAGTTATACTTTTATTGTATAGCCAATCATGCTGCTGGCAATTTCCAAAATTCATTGTCTGAGGTGATATTTTGACTTGGATCTATGCACAGTGTTCGATCAGTGGATAAAGCAGAAGAGAAAGTGTCACGGCTACCAGTTGACTCTTGGTAAGTGGGACTTTCCTGAATGCATGCAATAAACTAAAGAGCATATCTCTTTCTATACAGAACAAAAGTGTTTAGGCCCATGTTTTATGAGCTAGATACATGCCAACCTGCTAAACGGGGGCTTTTTTGCTGATTTCAATATTATTCATAATAACTGTGAGATCCTCACGGTGGTGTGTGGAAGGAAGGTGTCTCCTATTTCTTCTTATAAAGGAATATATAGCCTAGGTCTACCTGTCTCGCCATACCTCTGTTCAAAAATGACAGTTTAAACCAATAGTTTCAGACAGTACTATGTTCCCTAACTCGAATCCTCATCGTCCATATAAGCATTGTTTTTGTCTGGTGGACCATGTGTAATCCTGAAATGAGAGTGCATGTAATGACAGTTAGGCTGAGAGTGAGTGCATGTAATGACAGTTAGGCTGAGAGTGAGTGAGTGTAATGACAGGCTGAGAGTGAGTGCGTGTAATGACAGTTAGGCTGAGAGTGAGTGCGTGTAATGACAGTTAGGCTGAGAGTGAGTGCGTGTAATGACAGTCAGGCTGAGAGTGAGTGCGTGTAATGACAGTTAGGCTGAGAGTGAGAGCGTGTAATGACAGTTAGGCTGAGAGTGAGTGCGTGTAATGACAGTTAGGCTGAGAGTGAGAGCGTAGTAATGACAGTTAGGCTGAGAGTGAGTGCGTGTAATGACAGTCAGGCTGAGAGTGAGTGCATGCATCTGCTTGCCCTGAATTCCAGTCAGTCTGTGTGACATCCCAGGAAACAGGTGGGTAGTTCACAGAACTCTGACAGAGAGATGACTGGGGAAGGCCTGTGCCTGCTGGTAGTAGCTTGGGGGCTTTAACTTCATGATGTCTCAATGATGAGACAATAATGTCTCAATGATGGATTAGTAGCTGCTGTGTGCTGGCTACTGTCTTACTCACTGCTGATTCATCCATAGGAACTGCAAGTAATTAACACAATTGTAGCCTACTGTCATCATTCACTGCAGACATAGATGTATTGGTCATACAGTCTCCTCCCACATGCTGAGATACTGCTGTCATGAAGTAAACACATCTGAGTTTTTTATTTAGAAGGATTTCTAATTCCATGATTATCTAGGGTGGAATTGTGAGGTCAATTTGACCTATTATTATTATTTTTCACCCTCCAGCCAGCTAGAGCAGTTTTTCCCTGAGAACAACAGAGATGGCCATCGCTCCGTTCAGTCGCAGTCAGTGGGCCTCCCACTCCCTCAGAGTCACAGCTAAGGAGTTGTCCATAGTTGGCACCAGAGGCAGGAACAATGCCATTGCTGAGCGCTTCTCCAAGTAAGTTTCTCACTCTCTCCCATTTACCCTTAATGTGACTGTTACTCACTTCCTAACATCTTCTCTTCTCAGTCAATGACTCTTCACATTTAAACTCACCCAGATGTATGTATTATCTCTCTATTGTACATAACCCTGTATCAAGGTAGACACAAACATACTCCTGATCACTGATAGCTTTTCCATCCTAGTATGCACTGCTGCCTAAAACCTTAGTAACAGATCACCATTCACTGCCAGTCTGTCTTGTCCTGTCCCTTCCTGTCCTGTCTGTGCTTGTTGGATCAGTACAAGATCAGAACATTAAATGGCTTGAAACTGTATTTGATAACATTGCTGATTTTTACTAGCCTTAGTGCCAGTGTGCTTGTGCTATCATGCCAACTCATTGTCATTGAGAGGCAAGAGGACAAATGGATCATGGACCAGGCTAGAGTTTTACCAGTTTGTCTAGCCAATTGTAGAAACCGCACCGACTATTACATGTCTGAGATTGGATTTGTCCCCCCTTCATACTTCTACTTTTCAACAGTTTGACATTTGTCTTCCCTTCCAGCTGTTGCTATTTTGTGTGGAATGATGTTTATCCATAACATCGCCACAAACCTGTTATTCCAGTTTCACTGATGTCGACACTTCTCATTTTAAATGGTGAAAATAAGTCAAATGAGATGAACTTCCTGTGAAATGTCTCCTTTATTCCCCCGAATTACCATCCAGCGTCTTAGTAGGCCATTTTATTGACTGAAACGTCCCTTTGACTATCTTATAATTGTTACATGGTCAGGGTCATTGACATGTGTAGTTTCATATTTTTGATATTTGGAGAAGGTTTCAGTGTCTGACCACTAGGAGACAGCGTTGATCCATGTTTGTGTATAATTGGAATTAGAAGATGCCCAAGTAGTTTTAGTTCTAGAGGCTAAAACAGGGCTGTAAACGGACTACCTATAAACTGCTCTACCTCATGATGCAGGCCTATGCTCACAACCCCATCTATCCTCTTCCTAGATACCAACTGGCTGCAGAGGAGGGCAACTTGGAGAGGAATTTAGCAGTAAGTATCCAGTCAGGGTTGGAAAGAGCAAATATCTAACAAAGCTATTTCTCTCTCTCTCACATGTACTTACTCATCCTCACTCACTCTCTCTCTCTCTGAGACACACACACACACACACACACACACACACACACACACACACACACACACACACACGGATGTTCACATGCTGCAGTTGGAGGCTAACTAGAAAAGCCTTAATCCTTATATTGAGACTTTAATCTTAAGGTAGATAATACCTCCACTGTCGTTTCACGTGGATGCTCTTGTTCCTGGGTGGTCACTCACTTCACGGCCATGAAGGAAGACAATGTAATGCCTGATCCCACCTTGCCGATACATCCACTCTTCCCGGTGGTCAGTTGGCTCGGCCCGGGAATTGCACTTGAGGGGATATAAACAGACTGCAGGGATTTATTTTCTTCATTAAGCGACTTGTTCAATCCCAGGTAGGTGTCTGGCATAGGTAGACCATCATTTGGTGTACTGTATTGAAAGCAGTGCTTGAAGTGGGTTGAAATAGGTGCTGGCACTCATTTTGGGTGACAGTACTGTTTACATATATATTTAGGTGGGGAAGTGCTGCAATAATTTGAAGCCTATATTCTATAAGAGGTGCGGGTGCTCAAGCAGTAGAACATTTTAAGTGCCGGTATTTATAACCAGTGGGGGGAGGGGACAATTGACCTGGCAAATGCAAAGACTCAGTTTGCGTCTGGGACTCCTCATTATGACGTTGGGGTTTACACCTGGGTTGTGGTGTAGAACTAGCTATTGTCACTGTTAGCAGAGGCTCAAGGTATTTTCAAAGAATGTCAAATGAGGTAAATTCTTCATAGTTTGGGGAGGGGGCATGCGGCAGGTCTCCTGTTTTCTCTTTTCCTGAATTGTTCCCTTTCCTTCAACTGACCCTTTTCTGTTTGACAATGGTGCCCTCTTGGTGAAATGTAAACAACATGTTTGCATAATGCAGGTGGATTATCAGTCAACATGAGTCACATTTATCAGCATTCCTCACTGTCGAGGCTCCTTTTTCTCTCACTCCCCCATGGAAAGAGCAGGTGAATCCAGGTGAACGATACGATCCCTTATTGATGTCTCTTGTTAAATGCACTTCAATCAGTGTAGATAAAGGGGAGGAGACAGGTTAAAGAAGGATTTTTAAGCCTTGAGACAATTGAAACATGGATTGTGTATGTGTGCCATTCAGAGGGTTAATGGTCAAGACAAACTATTTAAGTCCCTTTGAACAGGGTCTGGTAGTTGGTGCCAGGCGCATTGGTTTGAGTGTGTCAAGAACTGCACAGCTGCTGGGTTTTTCACACTCGACAGTTTCCCCTGTGTATCAAGAATGTCCACCACCCAAAGGACATCCAGCCTATTTGACACAACTGTGGGAAGCATTGGAGTCAACAACCTGCGCAACTCAATATTAAGGTGTTCATAATGTTTGGTATACTCAGTATACATATTGCAGTTCTTATAATATGTTCTGAATTCCAATTCATACAAATTTGCTTAATTCCGTACTGCATATTTAAATGGCTGTAAATTGTTATTTCAGCTTCACTTATCTTATTTTCATGGTTGTTATGTCAACACAGGACAATGCTTCAGTTGGTTACTTGAAAGACAGCATTGAGATACTTTTCATGAGTAGGCCTATCTTGTGTTAAACATCCCTTAAATTGTTTTAGTCATAATCCTAGTCATTTGATGAGCATGAGAAACTATAGTCAGCTGTTTGGGTTAACTAGGGAGAGGTCTTGTTGTTGGAAAGATGCTAGTCCAGTTGAATGCTAACGGTAGCTTTATTAGAATGCGGTTGGAGACTCTTACTCTTGTGTCCTGAAACTATTGATGTGACTATCTGTTTTCTGTCCAATTACCCATTGGTCTCTATCTTATCTCCTTCACATGCTGCTAATAGTATTACCCTCATTACCTTCTGGGTTGAATTCCACAGTGTTTCTATTCTATTCTTGGATTCTATTAGGCACAGAAACTGTACACCCTTTTGATTTATGCCATTGCTATGTTTCTGCTAGTCAGACTGTATGAACAAGTTGAGGAGTAGCCCTGGTGAATATAATGGTTATCTTAATCAACTAAACTTTCTCTTTACGTCCTCCTCGAGGCTGCAGATCCGTTGCCCCCAACTCTCCGCAGTGGCAACCTGAGTGTGTTAAAGAAGTGGTGGGAGCAGCCTGTCCAGTCCTCAGCCAGGTCCTGCGCCCCGTTACCCCACACCACCCAGACTCGCTGCTTACTCCCCTTAAACCCTAAAGCCAAGCATCAGATCCAGCCCCTGGCCACTCAGGCCCAGCCACCTCTCTCACCAGACCCCGACACCAGCCCCACAGCCGCTGAGGACCAGGCAGGACCTGGCATGGAGAGAAGACTGCAGCAGAGAGACCCAGAGAGGCAGGAGGCAGTAGCAGAAGTACCTTGTGTCCCCAGTGAGAAGCCCAACATCCCCCTCAACAACCTCAAGATGATGTTCGAGAAAGGAGAGAACCAGCAGAACAAAGTAAGTCCAAAGTCACTGATTACAAACTAGCATGTTTTCAACAAAAAAATAAATAGGAAATATTTTTTCGTATAATATTTTCAGACACCTTTTTTATTCTTTACATGACTTGACGTTATATTTAAAATCTTCTGTCACATAAATAGTGGGAATGGCTATTGGCTGAATGGAAACACTTTTCTATTGTTTAGGTATTAGGAGAGTGTTGTGTGGATCCGGTGGTGTGATTACACATGCTGTTCTGATGGTGACTTTTGCGATGGGTTTGCTAAAGAAAAGCCCCATGTGTTTTAATCTGAGGTCAGAGGACTGCCTGAAGCTGAAGTATGGTGGTTCATAAGACAACTGGTCTGTGTGTCCTCCATTGTTCCTGTTCTAGAAGGGAAGGTGTCGTGTTCTCCAGGGGTCCGAGCCCTCCTGGGGTTAGTCATGTTGCCTGTCACATGCACCGCTATGACTGTTCTCATCTCCCTACAGAACACTCCTCGAGATAGGCTAGCCATAAACATGTCCTCAGGCAGATAAAAGGGGTTCTTCAAAACAACCAGTGTCCTATCCTCCTCATGCTCCCTCTGGGGTTAACAGCCATGTTGATATAAAGGCAACATGTGACAATTTTCCAAATGCACTGGAAACCTTTGGTACTTTAGTATATTTTAGCAATTATTCTGAACAAAAATATAAATTATTTTTTATATTTTACTGAGTTAGTTCATTTAAGGAAATCGGTCAATTTAAATAAATTCATTCGGCCACAATCTATGGATTTCACGTGACTGGGAATACAGATGCCTTAAAAAAAAGTTAAATCAGGCTGTTGATTGTGGAATGTTGTCCCACTCCTCTTCAGAGGCTGTGCGAAGTTGCTGGATACACGTTGATCCAGAGCATCCCAAATATTGTCTGCTGAGTATTCAGGCCATGGAAGAACCGTGACATTTTCATCTTCCAGGAATTGTGTACAGATCCTTGCGACATGGGGCTGTGCATTATCATGCTGTAATGTGAGGTGATGGCGGCGGCTGAATGGCACAACAATTGGTCTCAGGATCTCGCCACGGTGTCTCTGTGCATTCAAACTGACATGGATTAAAATTAAAATTGCATTCATTGTCCATAGTTTATACCTGCCCGTACCATAACCCCACCGCCACCATGGGGCGCTCTGTTCACAATGTTGACATCAGCAACCGCTGGCCCACACAACGCCATACACGTGGGTCTGCGGTTGTGAGGCCAGTTGGACGTACTGCCAAATTCTTTAAAACAATGTTGGAGGTGGCTTATTGTGGAAAGTGCAATTCTCTGGCAAAAGCTCTGGTGGACATTCCTGCAGTCAGCATGCTAATTGCACGCTCCCTCAACTTGAGACATCTGTTGCATTGTGTTGTGGGACTAAACTTCACATTTTAGTGGCCCTTTATTGTCCCCAGCACAAGGTGCACCTGTGTAATGATCATGCTGTTTAATCAGCTTCTTGATATGCCACGCCTGTCAGGTAGGTGGATGGATCATCTTGGCAAAGGAGAAATGCTCACAAACAAGGACGTGCAGAAATTTGACAGAAATAAGCTTTTTGTGCGACTGGAACATTTCTGGGATCTTTTATTTCAGCTCATGAAATGTGGGATCAACACTTTTTACATGTTGCATTTTCTTTTTGTTCAGTTTCGATGCGCTCATTTAAAAGCAAAGGATATTTTTCACCCTTTCTACTCTAGAGTCAAGACTAACAGTCTTTATTTTGTTTGTTTTTCCTGGCAAATGTTAGGTATTGAATGTGAAAGGCCAGACTTTCAATGTAACATTCCAATGAGGTAGGGTTTTAGTTGACCATTGATTTTAAAGATTCAGATTTTTTTTTTTTTTTAAACCCACAGCACTGGCTCAGATAACTAGCTTACTACTCGGTCTTTGAACATGGACGCCCGCCTGGACATCAGGTCAGAGGAGTGTTTTTGTAGCGGCTTAACAAGTTGCCTCACCTGCCATGCCCCAACTGGCTGAACCCTCCTTCACTTCTTAAGCACATGAGCAGCTCTTTCTTGTTCTCTCAGCTGACAGCCAGGAAGTGACCTGGCTGCCCCTTCCCTCGACCCACACCCAGCCCTGTGCCTGACCTGCTCCCTGACCTGTAGCTCAGCCCCTGCCCCTTCCCTCGACCCACACCCAGCCCTGTGCCTGACCTGCTCCCTGACCTGTAGCTCAGCCCCTGCCCCTTCCCTCGACCCACACCCAGCCCTGTGCCTGACCTGCTCCCTGACCTGTAGCTCAGCCCCTGCCCCTTCCCTCGACCCACACCCAGCCCTGTGCCTGACCTGCTCCCTGACCTGTAGCTCAGCCCCTGCCCCTTCCCTCGACCCACACCCAGCCCTGTGCCTGACCTGCTCCCTGACCTGTAGCTCAGCCCCTGCCCCTCTCCTCGAGAGGTGGTGATGTCATGGGGCAGGCACATTACTGCAGTAGAGAAAAAACTGAGCCTCCTCTGATAAATCCCTCCCTGGCTTATCAAAGCAAGGCCTTCTCCTTCTGCCCCCCCTCCCCCTTCTCTCTTCTCCTGCTCCTCTCGCTGGAGGAGACGACCATGAGGGAGAGGCACTGTGAAATTAATTGACCCAACTTCACCCCCCCCTGGTCACCCCCCTCTCTCCTTTCCAGCCCCACTCCCCTCCATATGCCCCCCTCTCTGCTTCTCTCTCTGTGAGACTGTGACGAGGCAGAAAGGAAGGACGAAGGAGAGGCACCAGTCCAGTGGAGCCACAGTGTAATGAACAGAATCCACTTAGCTGCTGTTGATGTTCCAAGCTCCTCCAGGACAGATATGAGCGCTCCAGCTTAACTCCTTTCCTCTTCCTTGTGTTCCACTCTGCTTCTCCCTGTAGCTCCTAGCGTTGCTTTGCAAGAGGTAAATATGTTTTTTGTTCTTTGTTTGGTCTCAACCTTGGATCTCCATAAGCTCACTTGTAGTGCTGCGGCTCTGAAACAGTCTCCGCCTTATATTTGGTTTGCATTACGCTGTGAGTCCTTTGATGGGAGGGCTAGCCTATACACTGACTGCACTATGGTTGGTGAATTATGCTTACTGTCAGTGAATGGGCTTATCAAGGACTTTTTCATGTTTTTGTCAATGGTGGTTCTGGGCTATATGTAGTCTAAAACTCACTGATTTTTGAATGGACCTTTTTTGTTATTGCTCTGATGCCCAGCCAGCCAGCTGGCGGTAGGATTCAGGGAGGAGCCTCGATTTGTATCATCTGTCTCTGGGGGTTTTAATTGTCAGTGGGATTAGTGTCAGGTCTTTGTCTGTCTGGCTTGCTGATCAGTTCCTCCCTCTCTGAGCTCAGCGGCCTCCTGGCCTATTGTTTGTTTACAGCCTCCCCCATATTGTTGAGGCACCGCCTGTGACCATGGTCTGGAGAGGGTATCGGCTGAGTCTTGGTTTGGTTTGGGAGGGGGCCCTCTGGCTGGGTTAGAGAGGGGTCTCTCCGCCTGTGGTCCGTCTGGGCCAGCTGGGGTCTGGCTCCCCCTAGAGCCTAGATTAATCCACTCTGGAGGATGGAGCAGCACGTTCAACCCCTTTCTGCCAATGCAGATCTAAAATCCAGACTGCCACAAACGCACAACCCTATAAAGACGTTTCCTTTGGAACAGCACTACTCTGTCTCCTCTTTGTATTTCAGTGTTTTATCCCCCACTGTCTGTATTATTAAGGCTGTGCCCATTGCAGTCCCAGCCTCACAGGGCTCTGTGACACCCTGTTGCTCCTCTAATCTCTGACCCTGATCACACTCTGGCTACAAGGCTCTGCGTGGTCAATCCAACGTCTGCAGTGACCGTACAGCATTTACTGCGATGCAGCCTCTGCAGAAGTCAGAGCATTCATACTACTTGTGCTTCATGGAGCAGAGCTGTCATGAAGGAAGTTGTCAAGGACGTGTGTCTGTTTATACAGGACATCCCGCCCCCACCTAATGGCAACCAATCATGTCAGTGCGGAGATATATGAAGCTCTCTGTATTGTTACAAACTTTGGGAAGTGCACAGTGATGCGGTACAGCCTGAGGGAGGCAAGGCAGACACTCCTATCTGCCCCAGGCTCTATCTCACTGAGCTCATAAGGGGATTAGAGTATAGAGGGATTGGATGTAGAGGTAGACAGCCAAGAAGGGGGAGCTGGACAACAAGCCAGGCTGCTACTGGAAGTGACTGACAGGCTGCCATACCACTTCTCTTCTCCACTCCTGTTTTCCTCTTCTGTCAGAGCACAGGGCTCAGAACTGTCTGATGGATGGCCCTGGTTCTCTCCTACTGTGTGTTTATGCTAGACTAGAGCTAATTATGTAAGCATCATAAGTTCTGTATGCAAACCACGATCCAGGTGCTGCTGGCATTAGTCCGTATGTTCAGAGCCTGCTGAGTCTACAATGTAAAGGCTACCATAATGGAATATGCTGTCCTGATAGTGTGGCTTGGCTCTGTTTCCAGGCGTCCAGAGCGCCTGTGAGGATCGGAGGCATCACTGATAACATGGACCAGCTACTTGGAGGTACTGTTACACTGAGGGGACACACACGGAATGGGACACCAGAGTTCAAATCAAATGCATTCTTCTCCATGAGTATATTGTTTCACTAGGCCACACAGAACTACAAACAGACTAAAACATATGTAAGTTGTTTCCTTCCTAAAGCTGTTTCAGTGGTATAGACTGTATGGAGAGGGCTGGGGCTCACTCCTTGTGCTATGATCAGCAGGATGCCCCAGTGATTACAGGAAGAATGATAGTTACAGGAAGACAGCTTTTTCTTTCCATTCCCCCGTGAACCTGTTCCCATCACAGCCTGACAAACACCATGGTTACATCCTAAATAGTATCTTATTCCTTAATAGTGCACTACTTCTGAACAAAGCCTATGGGGCTGTAGTCAAAAGTAGTGCACTATATAGGGGGACATTTGGGATGCTCCCCATGACCCACAGTCTGCATTGTGCTGAATCTATAGCCTGTACTTTCCTTTCTATAGCTTATGCGCAATGTGTTTCTGTGTATGTGTGTAACCTGCGCTTCTCTCTGTCTGTCTCCTAGATGCAGGGAGTATGGAGTCTGTGCCCCTGAGGGACAGGATGGCCATGTACCAGGCTGCTGTGTCTAAAACCGAGGTGTTATCCTCCTCAGTCAGCGTGAGTTCCTGTCCTTTACACTGCCATGGAAGACTAACTACCATGTGCAACCATAGACTTCTCAAATCTGACTGAACTTGAGCCCAAAGTAATAACTTTTGGACCACAGGAAGAATGGCTTCTGCTTTGGCAAAAGCATAGTGTGGATCCGAAATAAACCAAACCAAACTTCAGGCCAGAACCTGTCATGTGCAGGTTACTTATCCCAACTGTAAAACAGGTCCCTGTCTTTCTCTCTCTGACAGAGTGATCAGTTGGACTCAGGCCTCCTCTGCAGCAACAAACAGAAGGAGAATGTACCCCCAGGCAGTGGGGACCTGGTGAGGAACTGTGCTCTTTGTGTCTGTGTGTCTATGTCTGAAACATCCCTAAATCATGATCTCCTCTCCTCTCAGGGTTCGGACTCTGAGCCCACCAGTAGGAAAGCCTCTTCCACAGAGAGCAATGGTAACTATTTTGGTCCACCACTACATTTCACCAAATCTATATTCTTGTTCGTCATCATTCATGTCTCCTCCACTGAGTGTACGAAGCATTAAGGACACCGACTCATTCCATGACATACACTGTCTAGGTGAATCCAGGTGAAAGCTTTGATCCCTTTTGATGTCCCTTGTTAAATCCACTTCAATCGGTATCATGGTCTCCAACAGGTTGGTTGTGACCTATGAGTAGCTCGTAGGCCACCTATGAGTAGCTCGTAGGCCACCTATGAGTAGCTCGTAGGCCACCTATGAGTAGCTCGCAGGCCACCTATGAGTAGCTCGCCAAACAATTCTGAAAGTACATGCAATAGTCACCTGTTCCACCACAAACTGTCATAAATCTTTCAAGTATCAGACACCGCAAGCTCCCAGCTACTATCAAACGAATGCAAGATTGACATTATCCCACCCCTGGTTTGCCACTATTGGCTTAAAAAGCCAAACCTAACACACTATCGGTTTCAATATTAAGTTTCAGCAATATTGCCCCTGTCTGTCTGTGTGGTGCTGGTGTTCATCACTCCATGTGTAGCCAGTAACTTTGGGTCGATCGCAAACGAATGGCTCATGGTAATTGTCGGGAAGCGAGTCGCATATGTGAGAGGCTTTCATTTGGCTGCCTAATGTGCATCACTTTTACTGAAGATGGTAATTCGCAGTGCAGGAACAGTATAAGGAGAGCCTGATTCTGATCTACGTGCATTCAATTTGACCCCCCAAATAAAATTATGTTCAGGCCATAATTTGTTCAGGTAAAAATATATTTGAACTCACACTTCACGATCTGACTTAATGAACTGTTTTAAATTATTGATTTAAGTCAATTTCTAAGCATTACTGAACAGAGCCATTTGGGATCCAGAGCCAAATGATCTGGCTCACAGAAAAGAGTCGGAATGCCCATAACTAGTAGTCAGTTGATGTGATAACCGTCTTGTGGCTTAACAAAGTACTATCTCCAAAACCTTGTCAATTATGTTAACTGGAAAGTAGGCTTACCTGACAGAAGTATATCATTAGGATCTATTTGCAAACTTTGCCATGAAATGAGCAGAAGTAGTATAGAACCATCGCTATACCGGCACGAAAGGGCCAGATGTGCAATTAAGTGTAGGTAAAGCTGAGGAGACAGGTTAAAGAAGGATGTTAAGCCTTGAGACAATTGAGACATGGATTGTGTATGTGTGACATTGAGGGGGAATTGGAAAGACAAAAGTTAAGTGCCTTTGAACAGGGTATGGTCGGTGCCAGGCGCACCGGTTTGAGTATGTCAAGAACAGCAACTCTGATGGGTTTCTCACGCTCAAACAGTTTCCTGTGTTTCAAGAATGGTCCATCACCTAAAGGACATCCCTTGACACAACTGTGGGAAGCATTGTAGTCAACGTGTGCAAGCTTCTACGTGGAATGCTTTCGACACCTTGTAGAGTCCATGTCCCGACAAATTAAAGCTGAGGGGGTGGGCAGATGCACGCAAGCAACTCAATGTTTCTAATGTTTGGGGTACTCTGTGTATTAAGTCAGTATATTCACAACAGCTCCCTCTGTTGTTGCTGATATTAGTCTCATGTCACAGCAGGCTCCAGTATCGGCACCTCCTCTGTATCCTCGACCCAGAACGATCAAGCTCAGCCCAAGAACCCCAGGGTGAGTTCAACAGTACCTTTTTCTGCATTTTTCTCAGAGAAAACCATTCCCTCTCCTAACTAACCTGCCTTGAATGCCTCTATTTTGTGTGTGCACAGAGCTTCTGCTTGCCTGCACAGGAGAGCTGTGTGTCGTGTCAGAAGACAGTCTACCCTCTGGAGAGACTGGTGGCCAACCAACAGGTCTACCACAACACCTGCTTCAGATGCTCCCACTGCAACACCAAACTCAGGTAAGTGGATTGGACAGATGCCATGCAGCAAGGAATTGTTTGTTTATTGTTTAAACATCTGTGAACCTCACTGTTAGTGGACCTTATATTGTTGTTAGGTTCACAGTCTTGTTCCTCTTGAGTTTTCAAGGATGAGAGTTTATGTTGCTTGATTATAAAAAGGATGGTCTTTCTCTATGTTTTGTCTCCCTCTGCTGGACAGCCTGGGAACCTACGCCTCTCTGCACAGCCTTGTCTATTGCAAGCCTCACTTCTGTCAGCTGTTCAAGGCCAAGGGCAACTATGATGAGGGCTTCGGCCTGCGCCCTCACAAGGAGCTGTGGGAGACCAAAGGAGAGAGTGGGGCTGGGGAGGAACAGCGGACCGAACAGACCACAGAGGTCACCTCCTTCTCCAAAGACAAGCTGAAGAAGTGTGCCTCTACCGGCACACTGTTGATCAGCCCAGCAGTAGAGGAGTCTCCACTGGCCAAGGTCAATGTGGTAACGGCCTCCCTAGAGACCCGTACCCAGATCTCCACAGAGAAGGACAAGCCAGTGGAGACACGTCGGCTGAAGATTTCCTGGCCTCCCCGCACCGATGGAGAGGGGGGTAACATGGGGTCCAGCCCCACCTCAGAAGGGATCTCCGGTGGCAGACCATCCCGTGCCAAGTGGCCCCCAGAGGGTGACTCTGCCTTCCCCGACCAGAGCCCAGAGTCCACCAAACGCTCCACCCTCTGCAGGAGCTCCTCCCTCAAAGCGCGCAGCCAGCCCTTCTCATTGGCCAGCCCCTCCCATGCTCCTGCCCCTGCTGCCAGTCAGACAGCCAATCCTGAGCCAGAACTGCTGGAGAGGATGAGCTCATTGGAGGACAGGGAGCCTGAGCTGGCCTCCAGTCCTGAGGAACAGATCATAGAGATCCGGAAACAATCTGACAGTCTGTCACCTGACTACCACACACCTTCTGACGACAGCTATGTTGATGTCCAAACCAGCACTGAGGAGGGTAGAGAAACAACTCTAAAAGAGAACCACCACGAATCACTAGAGTCAAAAGAAGAACAGGGAGCGAAGGAGGACTGGGATGAAGAAGAGAAGATGGAGGGGGAAGATGGGGAAGGGTTACCTTCTCAAAACTGCCACACTGCCTCGTCAGAGATCGTCACGCCCCCCTCGTCTCCGGAGGTGGCGCCTAGACCCAAGACCAACCACACGTCTCAGGATGTGGGCTTCTGGGATGGCAAGGAGGCCGTGTCTGTAGAGGAGATGATTAAGAGGAACCGCTACTATGAGGAAGATGAGGACGAAGAGGACTGAAAGACTCTGGTTCATTAAGTCAGGAACATTATTAGACATAACAAGCTGTTGACTGAACTTCCACCCCTCCTTTTTGTTTTTGTTTGAAATGTAGATTTTCTCTCTTCATTTCCCTTTAACCTAAAGAACGGTGTCTGGCTGTGTTTGGTGTGATGTCAGTTTCTTTCTTTTCTACTACTACTCATTGTAATAATTTATCTATGTACATTTGACCTTGGCTCTGGGTTTGTCCGGAAGATGGTACAAACCAAACAAATGCTGATAATATGAACTGATAATATGAACCCAGTGAATGAGACACCATTTTTGTCTGTATTTGAAAATACAGTAGTTTTATGAATGTTTTTAAGGTGGTATGTTTTTAAGGTGGTATGTTTTATCAGAACAGCAGGATAGCTGGAAGGACTGGAAGGGTTTCCACCATATTACGTATTCTGCTGGTTATCATTGTTCAAATTTGAATAAAGAAATTGTTATACAAAATATTCAGTAACCTCTAGTCTCATTATACACATGTAGATCGAAAAATGGAAATAACCACCTTTTGATACATGTATTACAGTTCGTGGGGAAAGTATTCAGACCCTTTGACTTTTACCACGTTTTGTTACGTTAGAGCCTTATTCTAAACTGGATGAAATAGTCGCCCCCCAAATCTACACACTATACCCCATAATAACAAAGCATTTATTTTGTGCAAATGTGTATATATGAAAAAGGGAAATATGACATAGGTATTTAGACCCTTTACTCAGTACATTGTTGAAGCACCTTTGGCAGCGATTACAGCATTGTCTTTGGTATGTGTTACAATACATCTCCCTCACTAACTTTAAGCATCAGCTATCTGAGCAGCTCACCAATCGCTGCTGCTGTAAACAGCCCATCCAACTACCTACCTCATCCCAATATTGTTTTGGACTTTTTTTGCTCTTTTGCACACTTCTACTTGCACATCTACTTGCACCAGTAATTCTATCATCTGCACATCTCACTCCAGTGTTGATTTGCTAAATTGTAATTACTTCGCCACTATGGCCTATTTATTGCCTTACCTCTTTACTCCATTTGTACACACTATATACATTTTTCTATTGTTATTGACTACTTTTGTTTATTCCATGTGTAACTCTGGTGTTTTTTGTCGCACTGCTTTGCTTTATCTTGGCCAAGTTGCAGTTGTAAATGAGAACTTGTTCTCAACTGGCCTACCTGGTGAAATAACATTTTAAAAGCTTGGCACACCTGCATTTGGGGAGTTTCTCCCATTCTCTGCAGATCCTCTCAAGCTCTGTCAGGTTGGATGGGGAGCGTCGCTGCACAGCTATTTTCAGGTCTCTCCTGAGATGTTCGAACAGGTTCTGGCTGGGACACTCAAAGACATTGAGACTTGTCCCGACACCACTGCTGCATTGTCATGGCTGTTTGCTTCAAGAGTCTTTCGGTGTCTTTTGGAAAACTCCAACGGGCTCTCATGTGCCTTTTACTGAGGAGTGACTTCCATCTGGCTTCTCTACTACAAAGGCCTGATTGGTGGAGTGCTGCAGAGATGGTTCTCCTTCTGGAAGGGTTTCCCATCTCCACAGAGGAACTCTGCAGCTCTGTCAGAGTGACCATTTGGTTCTTGGGTCACTTCCCCTCCCCACATTTCTCAGTTTGGCCAAGCGGCATGCTCTAGGAAGAGTCTTGGTTGTTCCAAACATTGTCAATTTAAGAATGGAGGCCACTGTGTTCTTGGACCTTCAATGTTTAACAAAGCTGTCCTGACTACGTTGAAGAACCTCAAATATAAAATAGATCTTGATTTGTTAAACACTTTTGGTTACTACATAATTCCATATGTGTCATTTCATAGTTTTGATGTCTCACTATTATTCTATAATGTAGAAAATAGTTAAAATAAAAACCCTTGAATGAGTGCCCAAACTTTTGACTGGTACTGTGTGTGTGTGTGTATGTATGTATGTATGTATGTATGTATGTATGTATGTATGTATGTATGTATATGTATGTATGTATGTATGTATGTATGTATGTATGTATGTATGTATATGTATGTATGTATGTGATTATTTACAACCCTTGATAAGGGGCCATCCATGTAATATGGAGAATATAATTTTTATTCCCACCAACCCAGCTCTAGCCTGGTCCCAGATCTGTGTGTACATGTCTTGCATGACGCTGACCATAGGAGTTGGCTATACAGCAAAAACAGATCTGGGACCAGGCTAGCTCAGCTCCAGTAGGCAGGTTAGTGAGTGCTCACAGAAGGCCACTACTCACTCACACAGAGAATCTGTCGGCATCCCAAATGGCACCCTATTCTATATAGGGTATCAGTTTTGACCAGGGCACGTATAGCTAAAAAGTATGGCACCCAGGCTAGGGCACATATGGCTCTGGTCAAAAGTAGTGCAGGTAGCCTAGTGGTTAGAGTGTTGGGCCAGTAACCGAAAGATTGGTAGATCAAATCCCCGAGCTGACAAGGTAAAAATCTGTCATTCTGCCCCTGAACAAGGCAGTTAACCCACCGTTTCTAGGCCGTCATTGTAAATAAGTTGTTCTTAACGGACTTGCCTAGTTTAATAAATAGTGAAATAAATCAAATAAAAAATAATAAAGGTTAAATAAAACATATATAGTGAATAGGGTGCCAGTTAGGAAGCATAGCCCAGTGCTCACAGGAGGGCACTACTCACTAGTACGGAGAAACAGAAGCCCAGTGCTCACAGGAGGGCACTACTCACTCACTAGTACGGAGAAACAGAAGCCCAGTGCTCACAGGAGGGCACTACTCACTCACTAGTACGGAGAAACAGAAGCCCAGTGCTCACAGGAGGGCACTACTCACTAGTACGGAGAAACAGAAGCCCAGTGATCACAGGAGGGCACTACTCACTAGTACGGAGAAACAGAAGCCCAGTGCTCACAGGAGGGCACTACTCACTAGTACGGAGAAACAGAAGCCCAGTGCTCACAGGAGGGCACTACTCACTAGTACGGAGAAACAGAAGCCCAGTGCTCACAGGAGGGCACTACTCACTCACTAGTACGGAGAAACAGAAGCCTAGTGCTCACAGGAGGGCACTACTCACTCACTAGTACGGAGAAACAGAAGCCCAGTGCTCACAGTAGGGCACTACTCACTCACTAGTACGGAGAAACAGAAGCCCAGTGCTCACAGGAGGGCACTACTCACTGGTACGGAGAAACAGAAGCCCAGTGCTCACAGGAGGGCACTACTCACTAGTACGGAGAAACAGAAGCCTAGTGCTCACAGGAGGGCACTACTCACTCACTAGTACGGAGAAACAGAAGCCTAGTGCCTATAACCGGAATTGCCAGCAGGCTCTCTGACTCAGCAGAACTGTTGGACATGCATTGCTATGTTTGGGGCTCCCTGACTCAGCAGAAATGTTGGACATGCATTGCTATGTTTGGGGCTCCCTGACTCAGCAGAAATGTTGGACCTGCAGGTTTATCCATTTAGAGGATGCAGGTTGATCAGTTTTATCCACTTAGAGGATGCAGGTTGGTCAGGTTCATTCATTTAGAGGATGCAGGTTGGTCAGGTTAATTCATTTAGAGGATATAGGTTGGTCAGGTTCATTAATTTAGAGGATGCAGGTTGGTCAGGTTCATTAATTTAGAGGATGCAGGTTGGTCAGGTTCATTAATTTAGAGGATGCAGGTTGGTCAGGTTCATTCATTTAGAGGATGCAGGTTGGTCAGGTTCATTCATTTAGAGGATGCAGGTTGGTCAGGTTCATTAATTTAGAGGATGCAGGTTGGTCAGGTTTATCCATTTAGAGGATGCAGGTTGGTCAGGTTTATCCATTTAGAGGATGCAGGTTGGTCAGGTTCATTAATTTAGAGGATGCAGGTTGGTCAGGTTTATCCATTTAGAGGATGCAGGTTGGTCAGGTTCATTCATTTAGAGGATGCAGGTTGGTCAGGTTCATTAATTTAGAGGATGCAGGTTGGTCAGGTTTATCCATTTAGAGGATGCAGGTTGGTCAGGTTCATTAATTTAGAGGATATAGGTTGGTCAGGTTCATTAATTTAGAGGATGCAGGTTGGTCAGGTTTATCCATTTAGAGGATGCAGGTTGGTCAGGTTTATCCATTTAGAGGATGCAGGTTGGTCAGGTTTATCCATTTAGAGGATGCAGGTTGGTCAGGTTCATTAATTTAGAGGATGCAGGTTGGTCAGGTTCATTAATTTAGAGGATGCAGGTTGGTCAGGTTTATCCATTTAGAGGATGCAGGTTGGTCAGGTTCATTAATTTAGAGGATGCAGGTTGGTCAGGTTTATCCATTTAGAGGATGCAGGTTGGTCAGGTTCATTCATTTAGAGGATGCAGGTTGGTCAGGTTTATCCATTTAGAGGATGCAGGTTGGTCAGGTTTATCCATTTAGAGGATGCAGGTTGGTCAGGTTTATCCATTTAGAGGATGCAGGTTGGTCAGGTTTATCCATTTAGAGGATGCAGGTTGGTCAGGTTTATCCATTTAGAGCAGGCCCGGGAAAAGGCTTGCCTGGGACAGTATGCGCCAGCGACCTGATTCAATGCGACCGGTGGAATCATGCTCAGATCACATAAAGAATTTGCGATTAGTAAAGTTTTTAAAAAGCGTATTTGCTATACAAATTAAAAGCCCAATTAATACTGGCCTTTGTGTAATGATTTAACTCCCACTGCTTGTGGGACATTTATTTTGAAGGCACGTATAAATAACAGCTGCACGAGGACAGACAGTGACTGACAGGCTGACACACAGGTCACAGTTACAAATAGTAGCTATAGTAGAAAAAAACTAGTTTTTCAAAGAGACAAAAAGTAGACAATGAATGTAGGATGTTCCAGCAAGACTGGACATTGACATGTTCAATTATTGAAGTATCAAGGACAGCTGTGTGCTTAGTGTGCAAAGAGAGCATCACTGGCTTGAAAGACTACAACTTGTCCCGACACTTCCAGACGACGCAGGCAGAGAAATATAGGAATATGTCTTCTGAGCAGAGGACAGGTGCATCGAAAGAGTTGCTTTCTCAGTTGCAGCAAAGACTTTTCACAAAACTGCATTCAGCAAACAACGGAATTGCGAGAGCTAGCTAAGTACTGTCCCCAAAAATGGATAAACATAGCAAGCCACTCGCTGGGAGCGAATTCATTAAAGAATCTTTAATGTTTGATTAGATTTGATTTGACTCCGCAGCATAACTTTGCCCCGCAAGAAGGAGCTGTTTGGAAATGTTTCCCCTGTCACAGTGACACAGCGTGTTGAGGACATTGCAGAGAATATAGAACAGCAGCTGAAAGAAAAGGTCAAGGATTTCACCTATTTCTCCTTGGCCCTAGATGAGAGCAGTGATGCAGGTGACACGGCTCAGTTGTTGATATTCTTACGAGGCGTAATCCCAGTTAATAAGTGTGTGGCAAAGCTGGGACTTAGTTTTGAAAAGTTATCCAGTGTGACCACTGATGGTGCCCAAACTTGACAGGAAAAAACGCTGTTCTTTTGGAAAAGGATACAAGATCAAGTAGCTGAGCTGAACTCGGATCAGAAAATAATTTTCCTGCGTTACATTATTCATCAGGAGGTGCTCTGGAAATGTGTTCTGGAAATGAGCCATGTTGTGGACACAGTCACTAAAGTGGTAAACTTTATAAGAGCAACATCTTTAAACCACAGACAGTTTGTCTCACTGTTGGAAGAGACAGAATTGGGTCATGCAGTTCTCCCCTACCACATAAACATGAGATTGCTGAGTTTGGGGAAGGTGCAGATCTCCCGTACCACATAAACATGAGATGGCTGAGTTTGGGGAAGGCGCAGATCTCCCCTACCACATAAACATGAGATGGCTGAGTTTGGGGAAGGCGCAGATCTCCCCTACCATATAAACATGAGATGGCTGAGTTTGGGGAAGGTGCAGATCTCCCGTACCACATAAACATGAGATTGCTGAGTTTGGGGAAGGCGCAGATCTCCCGTACCACATAAACATGAGATTGCTGAGTTTGGGGAAGGCGCAGATCTCCCCTACCACACAAACATGAGATGGCTGAGTTTGGGGAAGGCGCAGATCTCCCCTACCACACAAACATGAGATGGCTGAGTTTGGGGAAGGCGCAGATCTCCCCTACCACACAAACATGAGATGGCTGAGTTTGGGGAAGGCGCAGATCTCCCCTACCACATAAACATGAGATGGCTGAGTTTGGGGAAGGCGCAGATCTCCCCTACCACACAAACATGTCGTTTTAGGATTCTAAAGTATTGGAAAAGGACATGCCGTTGGTTTCTTCTCCTTTCACCTTCAATGTGGATAACTCTCCCACTGACCTGCAACTTGAGCTTATCGATCTTCAGTCTGATGCAGTGATTGGAGAACTATTCAAAACAATGTCACTGATAAGGTTCTATGCATCTGGCAATGAACAAAACTTTTCAAAGATTAGGAGTCCTGCTCAGAAGATGTTTGTACTGTTTGGGTCAACCTATGTATGTGAACTGTAACAAGTCAAGGCACACGTCTGAACTATACCTGACTTCACTGCTCTAGTCAATGCCCAGCAGAGACTTGACTCCTCACACTGATCGAGTAGTTTAAATGTAATGTTGACCTCGCTCTCTTTCTTGTGTTTTTGTGCATACCTGTTATGTAGTTCATTGCATGTTTAATAATGAAAATACCTACCAAAAGCAGAACATGGATGTGGTTTATTGGATGTAAACAAAAGTAAAATAAGTAGCATATCTGGATGTGATTTACAGTAGACATATCTGTCAAACATTTATACACATGATGTATAATGGGGCGGCAGGGTAGCCTAGTGGTTAGAGCGTTGGACTAGTAACCGAAAGGTTGCAAGTTCAAATCCCCGAGCTGACAAGGTACAAATCTGTCGTTCTGCCCCTGAACAGGCAGTTAACCCACTGTTCCTAGGCCGTCATTGAAAATAAGAATTTGTTCTTAACTGACTTGCCTAGTAAAATAAAGGTCATATAAAAAAATAATAATCCTGTAGTATGATTCTGGCCCCGCTGTGGCAAAAATATATTCTAATGTGGCCCTCCATGGGAAATAATTGCCCAGGCCTGACTTAGAGGATGCAGGTCCACCTTGACCTTCTCCTTGCTGCTCAGCATCCTCACGGCGGAGTAGAAACCACCTTCTCCCGGGATCACGGTGAAGAACAGCTGCCACTCAACACACACGGGGGCTACTTTTTAAATTCACGTTTACATTTTAGTCATTTAGCAGACACTCTATCCACAATAACCGGGATTCAATCACAGGAGCATTGTAGACTACAGCTAATGCACCTTTTTAAGGCATTTTTCTTGAAGTTCAAGGAGAACGCTGCGGATGTCAGCGGAAGTGGAAAGAACCTTTAAAAGTAATGTTCAATGGGATTGTCGACAGCACACCTTTAATTGTATCTCAGTGCATTAAACTAAGATAGGTAAAACAACCACATCACAATCATTGAAGAACACTTGCATAACCACAAGGGGGAGCCCAAAGTCATTCCCTACACCTACTGTAGCTCCAGAACCATCTCACTGACACTCACTGAAATCACATCACACATCAAATCATTACCCAATCACTCTAAAAGAACCTCTCTGTATGTACGCCTATTGAGTTTCTGGTTGTCGATGAATAATATATAAAAAAAACGTCAGAACAGCCAGTTTGTTAATATTGCCTTTCTCGTGTAGCTATAACATTTCTAGTGACTCCAGTGTATGTGTGTGTGTCACGGCTGTTGAAAGGAGCGGACCAAGGTGTAGCGTGGTGAGCGTACATGTTCTTTAATTAACAAAAGACGCCGAACAAAACAATACACACTACGAAACAAAGCCGTGAAGCTTAAGGCAAAGTGCCATAAAGAAAGTCAACTTCCCACAAAGACAGGTGGGAAAAAAGGCTACCTAAGCATGGTTCCCAATCAGAGACAACGATAGACAGCTACCCCTGATTGAGGACCATTCCCTGCCAAAACATAGAAAATGATAGAAACACAAAACATAGAATGCCCACCCGAACTCACGCCCTGACCAAACCAAAATAGAGACATAAAAGGATCTCTAAGGTCAGGGTGTGACAGTACCCCTCCGTCGTCGCTGGAGGCTCCGGACTGGAGACCTTCATCGCTGGGGGCTCCGGACTGGAGACCGTCGTCGCTGGGGGCTGGAGACCATCGTCACTGGAGGCTCCGGACTGGAGACTGTCGTCGCTGGGGGCTCCGGACTGGAGACCGTCGTCGCTGGGGGCTGGAGACCATCGTCACTGGAGGTTCCGGACTGGAGACTGTCGTCGCTGGGGGCTCCGGACTGGGCACCGTCGTCGCTGGGGGCTCCGGACTGGGCACCGTCGTCGCTGGAGGCTCCGGACTGGGCACCGTTGTCACTGGAGGCTCCGGACGGGAGACCTTCGTAGCTGGAGGCTCCGGACTGGGCACCGTCGTCGCTGGGGGCTCCGGACTGGGCACCGTCGTCGCTGGGGGCTCCGGACTGGGCACCGTCATCGCTGGAGGCTCCGGACTGGAGACCTTCATCGCTAGGGGCTCCGGACTGGAGACCGTCGTCGCTGGGGGCTGGAGACCATCGTCACTGGAGGCTCCGGACTGGAGACCGTCGTCGCTGGGGGCTCCGGACTGGGCACCGTCGTCGCTGGGGGCTCCTGGGCACCGTCGTCGCTGGAGGCTCCGGACTGGAGACCTTCATCGCTGGGGGCTCCGGACTGGAGACCTTCGTCGCTGGGGGCTCCGGACTGGGCACCGTCGTCGCTGGGGGCTCCGGACTGGGCACCGTCGTCGCTGGAGGCTCCGGACTGGAGACCTTCATCGCTGGGGGCTCCGGACTGGAGACCTTCGTCGCTGGGGGCTCCGGACTGGGCACCGTCGTCGCTGGGGGCTCCGGACTGGGCACCGTCGTCGCTGGAGGCTCCGGACTGGAGACCTTCATCGCTGGGGGCTCCGGACTGGAGACCTTCGTCGCTGGAGGCTCCGGACTGGGCACCGTTGTCGCTGGAGGCTCCGGACGGGAGACCTTCGTAGCTGGGGGCTCCGGACTGGGCACCGTCGTCGCTGGGGGCTCCGGACTGGGCACCGTCATCGCTGGGGGCTCTGGACTGGGCACCGTCGTCGCTGGAGGCTCCGGACTGGGCACCGTCGTCGCTGGGGGCTGGAGACCATCGTCGCTGGGGGCTCCGGACTGGGCACCGTCGTCACTGGAGGCTCCGGACTGGGCACTGTCGTCGCTGGAGGCCCCGGACTGGGCACCGTCGTCGCTGGAGGCTCCGGACTGGGCTCCGGATTGGAGACCATCGTCGCTGGGGGCTCCGGACTGGGCACCGTCGTCGCTGGGGGCTGGAGACCATCGTCACTGGAGGCTCTGGACTGGAGACCGTCGTCGCCAGGGCACCGTCGTCGCTGGGGGCTCCGGACTGGGCACCATCATCGCTGGAGGCTCCGGACTGGAGACCGTCGTCGCTGGAGGCTCCGGACTGGAGACCTTCATCGCTGGGGGCTCCGGACTGGAGACCGTCGTCGCTGGGGGCTGGAGACCATCGTCACTGGAGGCTCCGGACTGGAGACCGTTGTCGCTGGGGGCTCCGGACTGGGCACCGTCGTCGCTGGGGGCTCCGGACTGGGCACCGTTGTCGCTGGAGGCTCCGGACGGGAGACCTTCGTAGCTGGGGGCTCCGGACTGGGCACCGTCGTCGCTGGGGGCTCCGGACTGGTCGCTGGGGGCTCCGGACTGGGCACCGTCGTCGCTGGAGGCTCCGGACTGGAGACCTTCATCGCTAGGGGCTCCGGACTGGAGACCGTCGTCGCTGGGGGCTGGAGACCATCGTCACTGGAGGCTCCGGACTGGAGACCGTCGTCGCTGGGGGCTCCGGACTGGGCACCGTCGTCGCTGGGGGCTCCGGACTGGGCACCGTCGTCGCTGGAGGCTCCGGACTGGAGACCTTCATCGCTGGGGGCTCCGGACTGGAGACCTTCGTCGCTGGGGGCTCCGGACTGGGCACCGTCGTCGCTGGGGGCTCCGGACTGGGCACCGTCGTCGCTGGAGGCTCCGGACTGGAGACCTTCATCGCTGGGGGCTCCGGAGTGGAGACCTTCGTCGCTGGGGGCTCCGGACTGGGCACCGTCGTCGCTGGGGGCTCCGGACTGGGCACCGTTGTCGCTGGAGGCTCCGGACTGGGCACCGTTGTCGCTGGAGGCTCCGGACGGGAGACCTTCGTAGCTGGGGGCTCCGGACTGGGCACCGTCGTCGCTGGGGGCTCCGGACTGGGCACCGTCATCGCTGGGGGCTCCGGACTGGGCACTGTCGTCGCTGGAGGCTCCGGACTGGGCACTGTCGTCGCTGGAGGCCCCGGACTGGGCACCGTCGTCGCTGGAGGCTCCGCACTGGGCACCGTCATCGCTGGAGGCTCCGGATTGGAGACCATCGTCGCTGGGGGCTCCGGACTGGGCACCGTCGTCGCTGGGGGCTGGAGACCATCGTCACTGGAGGCTCCGGACTGGAGACCGTCGTCGCTGGGGGCTCCGGACAGGGCACCGTCGTCGCTGGGGGCTCCGGACTGGGCACCATCATCGCTGGGGGCTCCGGACTGGGCACTGTCGTCGCTGAAGGCTCCGGACTGGAGACCGTCATCGCTGGAGGCTCCGGACTGGAGACCTTCATCGCTGGGGGCTCCGGACTGGAGACCGTTGTCGCTGGGGGCTCCGGACTGGGCACCGTCGTCGCTGGGGGCTCCGGACTGGGCACCGTCGTCGCTGGAGGCTCCGGACTGGAGACCTTCATCGCTGGGGGCTCCGGACTGGAGACCTTCGTCGCTGGGGGCTCCGGACTGGGCACCGTCGTCGCTGGGGGCTCCGGACTGGGCACCGTCGTCGCTGGAGGCTCCGGACTGGAGACCTTCATCGCTGGGGGCTCCGGACGGGAGACCTTCATCGCTGGGGGCTCCTTACTGGGCACCGTCGTCGCTGGGGGCTCCGGACTGGGCACCGTTGTCGCTGGAGGCTCCGGACTGGGCACCGTTGTCGCTGGAGGCTCCGGACGGGAGACCTTCGTAGCTGGGGGCTCCGGACTGGGCACCGTCGTCGCTGGGGGCTCCGGACTGGGCACCGTCGTCGCTGGGGGCTCCGGACTGGAGACCTTCGTCGCTGGGGGCTCCGGACGGGACACCTTCGTAGCTGGGGGCTCCGGACTGGGCACCGTCGTCGCTGGGGACTCCGGACTGGGCACCCTCGTCGCTGGAGGCTCCGGACTGGGCACACGCTGGAGGCTTCGTGCCATGGATCATCACTGGAGGCTTCGTGCCATGGATCATCACTGGAGGCTTCGTGCCATGGATCATCACTGGAGGCTTCGTGCCATGGATCATCACTGGAGGCTTCGTGCCATGGATCATCATTGGAGGCTTCTTGCCATGGATTATCACTGGAGGGAGGAGACCCATTTTTTGGGGGGGTATGCCTCTCGGGCTTCCCTGCCAGCCGTGTTAATCTCGTCGACTCCATCCTCCGGTATCCCTCTTCGCACTGCTCCACAGAATCCCAGGCGGGCTCTGGCAGTCTCCCTGGGTCGACCGACCACCTCTCTACCTCCTCCCAGGTTGTCTCATACCCCTGGCCATGCTGCTCCTCCTTACCATGCTGCTTGGTCCTTTGATGGTGGGAAGTTCTGTCATGGCTGTTGAAAGGTGCGGACCAAGGTGCAGCGTTATGAGCGTACATGTTCTTTAATTAAAAAAAGACGCCGAACAAAACAATATACACTACAAAACAAAACTGTGAAGCTTAAGGCTAAGTGCCATAAAGAAAGTCAACATCCCACAAAGACAGGTGGGAAAAAAGGCTACCTAAGCATGGTTCCCAATCAGAGACAACGATAGACAGCTGCCCCTGATTGAGAACCATACCCGGCCAAAACATAGAAATAGAAAATCATAGACATAGAATGCCCACCCCAACTCACGTCCTGACCAAACAAAAATAGAGACATAAAAGGATCTCTAAGGTCAGGGCGTGACAGTGTGTGTGTGTGTGTGTGTGTCTGGGGGCAAAATATCCTCATTGTGGTGCCTGTGTAAACGCAGCCGAAGTGAAAATTCTACGGAAATTAAGATTCGGCCCAGACGGCTGACTCATCTCCCATTCAATCTCAATTCAGGCAAGTGTCAGTATGTCCTCCTGTTCTACATCACATCTGTTGGTTTCAGGGAGGAACTGGTATGTCATTAATGGGAACAAGTGACATTGGAAACTCTTTTAACTTCCTCTATTGTAAACAAATCTCCATTCTGTAATAATAACGATCTATTAATCTGAATTGAAAATGTGCACCATCTCATTGAGGTTATTTTCACCAAGTATGTAGTCTCGTGGGAACATGATGCCACAGCCCATGATATCACCCTCGAAACAGCAAGGACCAAAGGGTTTCCCAACCCCACTAACATGGACAATATTCCCATCATCTGAGAGAGAGAGAGAGAGAGAGAGGGAGAGAGAGATGAGAGAGACACAGACAGAGAGAGGAAGGGAGGAGAGACAGAGAGCGAGGATGAGGGAGAGGGAGAAAGAAAGGCCTGTGGTGTCGATGGTATCCTCAATGAAATGATCAAATATACAGACAACAAATTCCAACTGGCTATACTAAAACTCTTTAACATCATACTTAGCTCTGGCATCTTCCCCAATATTTGGAACCAAGGACTGATCACCCCAATCCACAAAAGTGGAGACAAATTTGACCCCAATAACTACCGTGGAATATGTGTCAACAGTAACCTTGGGAAAATCCTCTGCATTATTATTAACAGCAGACTCGTACATTTCCTCAATGAAAACAATGTACTGAGCAAATGTCAAATTGGCTTTTTACCAAATTACCGTACAACAGACCATGTATTCACCCTGCACACCTTAATTGACAACCAAACAAACCAAAACAAAGGCAAAGTCTTCTCATGCTTTGTTGATTTCAAAAAAAAACCTTCGACTCAATTTGGCATGAGGGTCTGCTATACAAACTGATGGAAAGTGGTGTTGGGGGTAAAACATATGACATTATAAAATCCATGTACACAAACAACAAGTGTGCGGTTAAAATTGGCAAAAAACACACACATTTCTTCACACAGGGTCGTGGGGTTAGACAGGGATGCAGCTTAAGCCCCACCCTCTTCAACATATATATCAACGAACTGGCACGGGCACTAGAAAAGTCTGCAGCACCCGGCCTCCCCTGCTAGAATCCGAAGTCAAATGTCTGCTGTTTGCTGATGATCTGGTGCTTCTGTCACCAACCAAGGAGGGCCTACAGCAGCACCTAGATCTTATGCACAGATTCTGTCAGACCTGGGCCCTGACAGTAAATCTCAGTAAGACCAAAATAATGGTGTTCCAAAAAGGTCGAGTCACCAGGACCACAAATACAAATTCCATCTCGACACTGTTGCCCTAGAGCACACAAAAAACTATACATACCTTGGCCTAAACATCAGCGCCACAGGTAACTTCCACAAAGGTGTGAACGATCTGAGAGACAAGGCAAGAAGGGCATTCTATGCCATCAAAAGAAACATAAATTTCAACATACCAATTAGGATTTGGCTAAAAATACTTGAATCAGTCATAGAGCCCATTGCCCTTTATGGTTGTGAGGTCTGGGGTCCGCTCACCAACCAAGACTTCACAAAATGGGACAAACACCAAATTGAGACTCTGCACGCAGAATTCTGCAAAAATATCCTCCGTGTACAACGTAAAACACCAAATAATGCATGCAGAGCAGAATTAGGCCGATACCCACTAATTATCAAAATCCAGAAAAGAGCCATTAAATTCTACAACCACCTAAAAGGAAGCGATTCACAAACCTTCCATAACAAAGCCATCACAAACAGAGAGATGAACCTGGAGAAGAGTCCCTAAGCAAACTGGTCCTGGGGCTCTGTTCACAAACACAAACACACCCTACAGAGCCCCAGGACAACAGCACAATTAGACCCAACCAAATCATGAGAAAACAAAAAGATAATTACTTAACACATTGGAAAGAATTAACAAAAAAACAGAGCAAACTAGAATGCTATTTGGCCCTACACAGAGAGTACACAGCGGCAGAATACCTGACCACTGTGACTGACCCAAAATTAAGGAAAGCTTTGACTATGTACAGACTCAGTGAGCATAGCCTTGCTATTGAAAAAGGCCGCCGTAGGCAGACATGGCTCTCAAGAGAAGACAGGCTATGTGCTCACTGCCCACAAAATGAGGTGGAAACTGAGCTGCACTTCCTAACCTCCTGCCCAATGTATGACCATATTAGAGAGACATATTTCCCCCAGATCACACAGATCCACAAAGAATTCGAAAACATATCCAATTTTGAAAAACTCCCATACCTACTGGGTGAAATTCCACAGTGTGCCATCACAGCAGCAAGATTTGTGACCTGTTGCCACGAGAAAAGGGCAACCAGTGAAGAACAAACACCATTGTAAATACAACCCATATTTATGCTTATTTATTTTATCTTGTGTCCTTTAATTATTTGTACATTGTATATATATATATATATATATATATATATATATATATATATATATATATATATATATATATATATGACATTTGTAATGTCTTTACTGTTTTGAAACTGTTGTATGTGTAATGTTTACTGTTAATTTTTGTTGTTTTTCACTTTATATATTCACTTTGTATGTTGTCTACCTCACTTGCTTTGGCAATGTTAACACATGTTTCCCATGCCAATAAAGCCCTTGAATTGAATTGAATTGAATTGAATTGAGAAGGGGAGAGAGAGAGAGAGAGAGAGAGAGAGAGAGAGAGAGAGAGAGAGAGAGAGAGAGAGAGAGAGAGAGAGATGGGATAGACACAGACAGAGAGAGGAAGGGAGGAGAGACAGAGAGCGAGGATGAGGGAGAAAGAAAGAGAGAAAGAAGGGGAGAGAGAGAGAAAGAAGCTTTGTCAGTGAGGACTGTTGATAATAGATGTGATTTATGCTGATTGATTGATTGATTGATTATCCAACTGTATTATGCTCAAATGTTATTTAAGTTTCACTAACAGTGCACCATTGTCACCTTCCAATTGTTCTTCGCAAAAAACATGTCACTAGAAACACCTGCAGTGGAATTTCACTTGAAACTATTTTTAGGATGTCCACAAGGAAATGATTATCTAGGTAAACCGCTAGGTAAACAGGTAGGTACATATCTAGGTGAACAGCTAGGTGAACAAGTAGGTAAACAGCTAGGTAAACAGCTAGGTAAATATCTAGGTGAACAACTAGACAAACAGCAAGATAAATGTGCTGCACTTGATGCTCTAATATTTTCAAACTCTGGATTTAGTGCCTAGCTGTCCCATCTATTCAGAATGTTCCTGTCTATTTTGCACACTGTGTACAGCAATTAGCAAGGGGAAATGCTCTTGTAGCAAGCATCCCAATGTTATGGACATGATCACTGGGTCAAACAGGGCTCTACGACACGCATCTATACACATACATAACATTACTTCAGGATTCATTAAGTAAAACAAATTCAATCTCTGGTGAAAAACAACAAAACAATAAAAAATAAAGCAAGAGGGAGACAATAATAAAAAAGGTAGCCTGCAGTGTGTGTGGCTCGGTTGCTGCAGACATGATCCTTTCCGGATCCTTGGTTGCTTGGTTGCTTGTAAATATTTTTGGAGTTGTCATGGGAGCCATCCCCGGCTTAAGACACTGTTTAAACAATCTCTATCCGAGTGTGTGTGTGTGTGTGTGAGTTTGTGGGACGGGGAGAGAGATGGAGACACTATCATTAGTGCTCCCATGAGGGCTTCTGTCACAACACACACAACACACTCAGCAAACACTGGTGCCACTAAGGGGGAGGAGAGGAGTGCGGCTAAAAATAGCAGTGTAGAGTGTGGATAGAGAGAAGGCAAGGCTCTCTGGCACCTTAGACAACTGCTCGCCATGCCAGGTAACCTGGCCGAGACCTGGCCGAGACCTGGCTGGAAGGCAGCTGAGCACCGGAGGGATGGAGGAACACAGAGGCGAGAACGAGAGAACAGGGCTGGTTGGCGTTCGTAGTAAGAGAGTATGTCTGAAAAACACAGGGGCTTCCCTCAATCCCTCCCTGGCCAGGCCCTGGGAACTTTGACTCAACTGATTCCTCAACAACAACATCACCAGCTAGAATACGTGTATGGATCTTAACACCACAGCCACTGATCTAGAAGATACATACAGCAGGTCTTAATTCTTAAAATGTGACTATGGAGGTGGTAGGATAGGGCTTGTGCCACTTAGACAAAGTAGTGTTGGTGGTAGGATAGGGCTTGTGCCACTTTGACAAGTAGTGTTGGTGGTAGGATAGGGCCTGTGCCACTTAGACAAATTAGTGTTGGTGGTAGGATAGGGCCTGTGCCACTTAGACAAAGTAGTGTTGGTGGTAAGATAGGGCCTGAGCCACTTAGGCAAAGTAGTGTTGGTGGTAGGATAGGGCCTGTGCCACTTAGACAAAGTAGTGTTGGTGGTAGGATAGGGCCTGTGCTACTTAGACAAAGTAGTGTTGGTGGTAGGATAGGGCCTGTGCCACTTAGGCAAAGTAGTGTTGGTGGTAGGATAGGGCCTGTGCCACTTAGGCAAAGTAGTGTGGCGGTGGTTGTAGGGCAGGGTGTGACCAGTGACAGCCAGGTTAGGTATTGGCGGTGGTTGTAGGGCAGGTTTGGACCAGTAACAGCCAGGTTAGGTATTGGTGGTGGTTGTAGGGCAGGTTTGGACCAGTAACAGCCAGGTTAGGTATTGGTGGTGGTTGTAGGGCAGGTTTGGACCAGTGACAGCCAGGTTAGGTATTGGCGGTGGTTGTAGGGCAGGTTTGGACCAGTGACAGCCAGGTTAGGTATTGGTGGTGGTTGTAGGGCAGGTTTGGACCAGTGACAGCCAGGTTAGGTATTGGTGGTGGTTGTAGGGCAGGTTTGGACCAGTAACAGCCAGGTTAGGTATTGGTGGTGGTTGTAGGGCAGGTTTGGACCAGTAACAGCCAGGTTAGGTATTGGTGGTGGTTGTAGGGCAGGTTTGGACCAGTGACAGCCAGGTTAGGTATTGGTGGTGGTTGTAGGGCAGGTTTGGACCAGTGACAGCCAGGTTAGGTATTGGTGGTGGTTGTAGGGCAGGTTTGGACCAGTGACAGCCAGGTTAGGTATTGGTGGTGGTTGTAGGGCAGGTTTGGACCAGTAACAGCCAGGTTAGGTATTGGTGGTGGTTGTAGGGCAGGTTTGGACCAGTGACAGCCAGGTTAGGTATTGGTGGTGGTTGTAGGGCAGGTTTGGACCAGTAACAGCCAGATTAGGTATTGGTGGTGGTTGTAGGGCAGGTTTGGACCAGTAACAGCCAGGTTAGGTATTGGTGGTGGTTGTAGGGCAGGTTTGGACCAGTAACAGCCAGGTTAGGTATTGGTGGTGGTTGTAGGGCAGGTTTGGACCAGTAACAGCCAGGTTAGGTATTGGTGGTGGTTGTAGGGCAGGTTTGGACCAGTAACAGCCAGGTTAGGTATTGGTGGTGGTTGTAGGGCAGGTTTGGACCAGTAACAGCCAGGTTAGGTATTGGTGGTGGTTGTAGGGCAGGTTTGGACCAGTAACAGCCAGGTTAGGTATTGGTGGTGGTTGTAGGGCAGGTTTGGACCAGTAACAGCCAGGTTAGGTATTGGTGGTGGTTGTAGGGCAGGTCTGGACCAGTAACAGCCAGGTTAGGTATTGGTGGTGGTTGTAGGGCAGGTTTGGACCAGTAACAGCCAGGTTAGGTATTGGTGGTGGTTGTAGGGCAGGTTTGGACCAGTAACAGCCAGGTTAGGTATTGGTGGTGGTTGTAGGGCAGGTGTGGACCAGTGACAGCCAGGTTAGGTATTGGTGGTGGTTGTAGGGCAGGTTTGGACCAGTAACAGCCAGGTTAGGTATTGGTCATGGTTGTAGGGCAGGTTTGGACCAGTAACAGCCAGGTTAGGTAGTGCTAGTTGTTGTAGGGCAGGTTTGGACCAGTAACAGCCAGGTTAGGTAGTGCTAGTTGTTGAAGGGCAGGTTTGGACCAGTAACAGCCAGGTTAGGTAGTGCTAGTTGTTGAAGGGCAGGTTTGGACCAGTAACAGCCAGGTTAGGTAGTGCTAGTTGTTGTAGGGCAGGTTTGGACCAGTAACAGCCAGGTTAGGTAGTGCTAGTTGTTGAAGGGCAGGTTTGGACCAGTAACAGCCAGGTTAGGTAGTGCTAGTTGTTGTAGGGCAGGTTTGGACCAGTAACAGCCAGGTTAGGTATTGGTGGTGGTTGTAGGGCAGGTTTGGACCAGTGACAGCCAGGTTAGGTATTGGTGGTGGTTGTAGGGCAGGTTTGGACCCGTAACAGCCAGGTTAGGTATTGGTGGTGGTTGTAGGGCAGGTTTGGACCAGTAACAGCCAGATTAGGTATTGGTGGTGGTTGTAGGGCAGGTTTGGACCAGTAACAGCCAGGTTAGGTATTGGTGGTGGTTGTAGGGCAGGTTTGGACCTGTAACAGCCAGGTTAGGTATTGGTGGTGGTTGTAGGGCAGGTTTGGACCAGTAACAGCCAGGTTAGGTATTGGTGGTGGTTGTAGGGCAGGTTTGGACCAGTAACAGCCAGGTTAGTTATTGGTGGTGGTTGTAGGGCAGGTTTGGACCAGTAACAGCCAGGTTAGGTATTGGTGGTGGTTGTAGGGCAGGTTTGGACCAGTAACAGCCAGGTTAGGTATTGGTGGTGGTTGTAGGGCAGGTGTGGACCAGTGACAGCCAGGTTAGGTATTGGTGGTGGTTGTAGGGCAGGTTTGGACCAGTAACAGCCAGGTTAGGTAGTGCTAGTTGTTGAAGGGCAGGTTTGGACCAGTAACAGCCAGGTTAGGTAGTGCTAGTTGTTGAAGGGCAGGTTTGGACCAGTAACAGCCAGGTTAGGTAGTGCTAGTTGTTGTAGGGCAGGTTTGGACCAGTAACAGCCAGGTTAGGTAGTGCTAGTTGTTGAAGGGCAGGTTTGGACCAGTAACAGCCAGGTTAGGTAGTGCTAGTTGTTGTAGGGCAGGTTTGGACCAGTAACAGCCAGGTTAGGTATTGGTGGTGGTTGTAGGGCAGGTTTGGACCAGTGACAGCCAGGTTAGGTATTGGTGGTGGTTGTAGGGCAGGTTTGGACCCGTAACAGCCAGGTTAGGTATTGGTGGTGGTTGTAGGGCAGGTTTGGACCAGTAACAGCCAGATTAGGTATTGGTGGTGGTTGTAGGGCAGGTTTGGACCAGTAACAGCCAGGTTAGGTATTGGTGGTGGTTGTAGGGCAGGTTTGGACCTGTAACAGCCAGGTTAGGTATTGGTGGTGGTTGTAGGGCAGGTTTGGACCAGTAACAGCCAGGTTAGGTATTGGTGGTGGTTGTAGGGCAGGTTTGGACCAGTAACAGCCAGGTTAGTTATTGGTGGTGGTTGTAGGGCAGGTTTGGACCAGTAACAGCCAGGTTAGGTATTGGTGGTGGTTGTAGGGCAGGTTTGGACCAGTAACAGCCAGGTTAGGTATTGGTGGTGGTTGTAGGGCAGGTGTGGACCAGTGACAGCCAGGTTAGGTATTGGTGGTGGTTGTAGGGCAGGTTTGGACCAGTAACAGCCAGGTTAGGTATTGGTCATGGTTGTAGGGCAGGTTTGGACCAGTAACAGCCAGGTTAGGTAGTGCTAGTTGTTGTAGGGCAGGTTTGGACCAGTAACAGCCAGGTTAGGTAGTGCTAGTTGTTGAAGGGCAGGTTTGGACCAGTAACAGCCAGGTTAGGTAGTGCTAGTTGTTGAAGGGCAGGTTTGGACCAGTAACAGCCAGGTTAGGTAGTGCTAGTTGTTGTAGGGCAGGTTTGGACCAGTAACAGCCAGGTTAGGTAGTGCTAGTTGTTGAAGGGCAGGTTTGGACCAGTAACAGCCAGGTTAGGTAGTGCTAGTTGTTGTAGGGCAGGTTTGGACCAGTAACAGCCAGGTTAGGTATTGGTGGTGGTTGTAGGGCAGGTTTGGACCAGTGACAGCCAGGTTAGGTATTGGTGGTGGTTGTAGGGCAGGTTTGGACCCGTAACAGCCAGGTTAGGTATTGGTGGTGGTTGTAGGGCAGGTTTGGACCAGTAACAGCCAGATTAGGTATTGGTGGTGGTTGTAGGGCAGGTTTGGACCAGTAACAGCCAGGTTAGGTATTGGTGGTGGTTGTAGGGCAGGTTTGGACCTGTAACAGCCAGGTTAGGTATTGGTGGTGGTTGTAGGGCAGGTTTGGACCAGTAACAGCCAGGTTAGGTATTGGTGGTGGTTGTAGGGCAGGTTTGGACCAGTAACAGCCAGGTTAGTTATTGGTGGTGGTTGTAGGGCAGGTTTGGACCAGTAACAGCCAGGTTAGGTATTGGTGGTGGTTGTAGGGCAGGTTTGGACCAGTAACAGCCAGGTTAGGTAGTGCTAGTTGTTGAAGGGCGGGGTCTCATGCTGCTGGTGAGTCACTGATGATGAGCTGTGATGGGGCCGTGCTCTGATAGCCCAGCGCCCGCCAAGCTGACAGGGTTAATGAGACTTGGTGAGCCGCTGTCTCACTGGCTGCTCCCAACAGGACACTGCAACACTAACACACAGCACGCATGCACACACAAAGACACACACAAACACTCACACCTAAACAGGGCGCTATGCCTCGGTCCGCTCTGAGCACAGAAGAGGGTCCATGGTCCGTTGGCACAGTCAGCACCATCACACTGTCGCAACACACGGAATGGAGGTCCTCACTGTCTGTGCCAATATCATAAAATAAACACTTGTGATTGATCCTAGTGATATGACACGCAGGCAGCTGGCAGCCACAGAACATAAAAAAAGATATTAACTGATTCCCAAATGGCACCACTAGTTTGAACCAGGGCCAATAGGGTGCTGTGGTTTCACAGATGACTGAGGTGGCAAACCAAACCAGGCAGAACCTCTTCACAGTGTTTTGTCTTCGCCCTTCACTGTTTTTGTGTCTGCAAATAAAAGCAAAACAGCAAGAAACCGTTTCAAAATTCAGTAAGGCAAAATAACAGACACAGATTGAAAATCTGACTTTCCTATAGAGAGTCTGCTATGGCCTTGTGCATCATCGAGAACATCCTGACTGGTTGCATCACTGCCTGGTATGGCAACTGCTCGGCCTCCGACCGCAAGGCACTACAGAGGGTAGTGCGTACGGCCCAGTACATCACTGGGGCCAAGCTTCCTGCCATCCAGGACCTCTATATCAGGCGGTGTCAGAGGAAGGCCCTAAAAATGATCAAAGACTCCAGCCACCCTAGTCATAGACTGTTCTCTCTTCTACCACACGGCAAGTGGTACCAGAGCGCCAAGTTGAGGTCCAAAAGGCTTCTTAACAGCTTCTACCCCCAAGTCATACGACTTCTAAACAGCTCATCAAAGGGCTCCCCAGACCCCTCTTTTACGCTGCTGCTACTCTCTGTTTATAATCTATGTATAGTCACTATAACACTAACCACATGTACATATTATCTCAACTAACCGGTGCCCCCGCACATTGACTCTCTACCGGTACCTGCTGTATATAGCCTCGCTTGTTATTTTACTGCTTCTGTTGAACTATTTGTTACTTTTATTTTCTATTTTCTATAGATTTTCTAAAATCTAAAATATATTTTGATTTGTTTAACACTTTTTTGGTTACTACATGATTCCATCTATATGTGTTATTTCATAGTTTTGAAGTCTTCACTATTCTACAATGTAGAAAATAGTAAAAATAAAGAAAAACCCTTGAATGAGTTGGTTTGTCCAAACTTTGGACTGGTACTGTAGATACTTTGGATACTTTGTCAAGAGTGTGCATATTGTGAAGTCCTGAGTTATTGTGTTGCTGATTGTGTTTAAGGCTTAGATGGATGGATGGATGGATGGATGGATGGAGAGGAGAGCACTAAGAGATTCTAGGAGGCCTGTTCATCTGGGGTGCGTCCTTTGGGCCATGGTCAAAAATAGTGCACTATGTAGGGACTAGGGTGTCATTCGGGATGGACCCTAAGAAGTTCTAGGAGTCCTGTTGATGTAAAGTGAAGGAGCTGGACAGGAGCCTATATGTGAACCCAAGCATGGGAAAGCAAACCTCAGACGTAGAGTGGAAAACCACATACATCATTTTTAAGATTAATGGGGAGCTGTGCTGGGGCGTGCAGATTCTTGTGGCGTCTACCACCCGCCAGCCAAACCAGAGGGGGAGTCCACATACAGAACCCAGTCGGACTGACTGGCGTGGTAACGTTATCGTGGTGCCCCAATCCATCCCTCGCTCTGCCTGGCTGTATCATCTCCAGCTTTACTAGGGTTGCATCCCAAATGGCACCCTATTCCCTTTACTGTGCACTACTTTGGACCAGGGCCCATTAGGGTTCTGGTCAAATGTAGTGCACTAGGAAATAGGGTTCCAATTAGGATGCAGATTAGGAGAGATTGTCAGATAGTGAGGAAAATAAGCAGTAAGGTTGCATGCTATAAAGTGTACTACTTTTGATCAGAGCCCCAATGGCACCCTATTCCCTATTTAGTGGACGGACGACTCTGGTCAAAAGTAGTGCACTAGACTGTATAGGTACTTGAGGATAGGATGCCACTTCAGACGTACTTTTAACTAGAATGCATGGCATGTGGCTGAGGCCCTGACTATAACCCCTTGACAAGGATGGGTTTAACAATAAGGTCCGCCAGACTGGCAAATGTCTAGATAACTCTCAACATCCCCACAATACACTCCCTCTTGCTCTGATATAGTAGCAGACCTAGCAGTGCTTGATGGCTAATCTATAGAGATAGCTATAGTGATAGATAGCAGTGGGATGCTGGAGGCTTTGGGATGGCAGATGCCTGGGGACAGAGAGATAGCAGTGGTTGGTAACAGGGCCTGTCTTGAGCAAAGGGCCACACTGAGAAGTTAACCGTAGCAAGATAACTACAACGGAATCCCCGATTGGCGCGAGCGAGAGAGATCGGCTAACTCCCTGAGGAATGAGATATTGTCCCCCTTTCTTCCTTAAGACATTTTGTTGTTTTCTTCTTTATCGGCCTGTGTGATCCTACTCTATCTGCCTTGGCCACCTCCAGCTCCACCTCCTTCTCCAGCTCTATCTCCTTCTCCAGCTCTACCTCCTTCACCAGCTCTACCTCCTTCACCAGCTCCACCTCCTTCTCCAGCTCTACCTCCTTCTCCAGCTCCACCTCCTTCTCCAGCTCTACCTCCTTCTCCAGCTCTACCTCCTTCACCAGCTCTACCTCCTTCTCCAGCTCTACCTTCTTCTCCAGCTCTACCTCCTTCTCCAGCTCTATCTCCTTCTCCAGCTCTACCTCCTTCTCCAGCTCTACCTCCTTCTCCAGCTCGACCTCCTTCTCCAGCTCGACCTCCTTCTCCAGCTCGACCTCCTACTCCAGCTCAACCTCCTTCTCCAGCTCCACCTCCTTCTCCAGCTCTACCTCCTTCTCCAGCTCTACCTCCTTCACCAGCTCTACCTCCTTCTCCAGCTCTACCTCCTTCTCCAGCTCAACCTCCTTCTCCAGCTCGACCTCCTTCTCCAGCTCGACCTCCTTCTCCAGCTCTACCTCCTTCTCCAGCTCGACCTCCTTCTCCAGCTCGACCTCCTTCTCCAGCTCTACCTTCTTCTCCAGCTCCAGCCAAGAGAGATAGTGCCCAGAGATGCTTGGTTTGAAACTGCCTGTTTCAGAGAGATTCACAGGAAACAGCTCTGATCCATCAATCCTCCAAACGTGAGTTAGTTCAAAACCCACATACTCAGAGAATGAGCTAACCGTTAAGGCAGGCAGAAAACACATTTTGAAAAAGAGCACAGATATGTGTATGAAGAGCACATACAAATGTTGATAAAGAGCACATATAACTGTTGATGAAGAGCACATAGATGTGTCGATGAAGAGCACATAGAACTGTTGTTGAAGAGCACATATAGCTGTTGATGAAGAGCACATAGAACTGTTGATGAAGAGCACGTAGAAATCTTGATTAAGCGCACATAGAACTGTTGATGAAGAGCACATAGAACTGTTGATAAAGAGCACAGAATTGTTGATGAAGAGCACATAGAAATGTTGATATAGAGCACAAATACATTTTTTACTGAAGAGCCATTGACATGTTGATAAAGAGCACATATAACTGTTGATGAGGAGCAAATAGAACTGTTGATGAAGAGCACATAGAACTGTTGATGAAGAGCATGAACATACCTGCACAGTCGGCCACTGAGCCTCGGCTCCAGCCCGAGTGTCTGTTCTTGTGATAGTCCTAAAGACAGACAGATGCACAAGTTACTGTACAATCACAGCTCTCTACACACATTCAAGTCCACTCTTAAGATATATTTTCCCACAGGCCTACAAAAAACACTGTTGTCTTTTCTGTGTTCCCATATACTCATGTCCAGTGTACTACCGTAGTGTACTACCCTTGTGTTCTACACTAATCTGTCATCATGTTTAGTGTACCCCACTGGTTAGTCTTTATGTTTTGTGTACTTCTATATTCCTGTTGATTTGAAAGTGTAATTGTAATGCTTTGCTATTAATCTCCTTGATTTTTAATTGGTGTCTGATCCTTAGGTTTTTTTCTGTTCTTTGGATTTCTTCCCCTGAAGTAGACCATCGTTTGTTGCCACATTGGTGCGCAGTACAGTACACACAGACAGGATACGTACATGGACTCAGACTCAGAGAGAGTTAATCACCAGATGTTTTTTGTTCTCTTTGCTCTACTCCACCTCCCCAAGTAGAGCCAACCAACCACAACCCAAAGAGGAGGAAGACAACTGCTTTTTATTCGTACTTGAGGAAACACATTTCTGCTTTTCCTCCTCTACGCCGCAAAACTGTCAATAAATGACCCCAAAGATGTAACAGGTCATTGTTGATTGTGGGAACGGTTCAGAAGTAGCCAATTCTGTAGCTACATACTGTATGAGAACACCGAGGTCTGGGGGAACTCAGTCAGGGTCTCAACTTACTGTTGAGAGTTAGAATAGTATAATACTTAAGGTGCCATTTCAAAACCGGTTGCAGCAGTTTTCCTCTTGTTATATGTCACTCACTGACAGTCACTCAATTAGACCATGTTAGTAAAAAAAACTTTGATTGGTAAATTAGTCTAGTTAGTCTAGCCAACTATCTAAACTTGTAGTAATCATGGCCGAATTATCAGCATGCCCAGGGGCCCTGACCTGCAGGGGGCCACCATTGATTTTGTTAGTCACTATCACTCAGATATCAGATTAACCTGGCATAAATCATGCCAAAATGTGTAGAATTGCAGGTAATTTGCTGTAAAACTACAATACAACAAAAAACTATTCTGTTAAGCAAAGGTATTTTTTTAACCTTTTGTTAATAAAATAAATGTTCTACTAAACAGATCCCTCTGTATTTATTAAATTCCACGTTTTATCCCCGGTGCTGAGTTTGTGTGTAGCGGCTAACTGTATAGCTAATATGAGAGGTGAATGAAGCTGCAGCAACCATGTGATAAAGGCTGGGGTCAAATCCTTCCTGCCCTGTCCCGACCTCACTAAAGGCTGGGGTCAAATCCTCCCCGCCCTGTCCCGACCTCACTAAAGGCTGGGGTCAAATCCTCCCCGCCCTGTCCCGACCTCACTAAAGGCTGGGGTCAAATCCTTCCCGCCCTGTCCCGACCTCACTAAAGGCTGGGGTCAAATCCTCCCCGCCCTGTCCCGACCTCACTAAAGGCTGGGGTCAAATCCTCCCCGCCCTGTCCCGACCTCACTAAAACCTGGGGTCAAATCCTCCCCGTCCTGTCCCGACTCCACTAAAACCTGGGGTCAAATCCTCCCCGCTCTGTCCCGACCTCACTAAAGGCTGGGGTCAAATCCTCCCCGCCCTGTTCCGACCTCACTAAAACCTGGGGTCAAATCCTCCCCGCCCTGTCCCGACCCCACTAAAACCTGGGGTCAAATCCTCCCCGCCCTGTTCTGACCTCACTAAAGGCTGGGGTCAAATCCTCCCCGCCCTGTCCCGACCCCACTAAAACCCGGACCCTGGTTACGACCCTGGAAGAAGCTACAACCTTTACTCAAAAGGACCACATTTCAGTGACCTTCTCAGATGACCCATACTTGCGTTCTAAATAGTATGCATTTTAAGTATGCAAAAAAAAAACTATGGGACATTTAGAAAATGTAGTGTGCTGTTGCCCTTTTCTGCAGTCAAAGACCAAAAGTGCCCTCTTTGGCCTCATGGGTGGAATGTTATTCATATTTTTCATAATGTAATCATTCATAAAAATATTATTTAAAAAAAAATGAAATTCCGGTGTTTCTATGTCTAAGAGTTTTGCCATATTTCAGTCTTCTGTGACGTATCAAACGTGTAATGTTGGGATGCAAACTCAAAATGCAATACAATACAACTCTATATCTGACATCATACATGTCTTCTTTTTTCTGTATGCCCATAACCATGTGTGTGAGCTGTGACCTTTGGTTTCACATTTTTTTTTAAAATGAAGACTAGCAAGAATCACTCTGTGTGACCCTGATTTATCCCACAGGAGTAAAAGGTTAAATGCCAGGATGTCATACTCATTTAGGCTTTTCATCTAATAGAATTTGCTGCACACTAATTCAGGAAGAGAATCGTCTTTCGAGACTCACGTGTGTTTGACAAGAGCTGATAATCAGCTGAGGGGACGTGCTGGACCAAAATGAACGGATGCCGGGAATCAACACAAATGCATTAGATCACGCATTCTCAGTAGGATGAGCCTAGAATGCTGATATTTGTTGCTTACTGCATTAGTTTTTACTAAACAGTATGTTCTAAATATAGTAGTATGTAGTATGATTAGTACACAATATGCAGTTGAAGTAAGTAGTAGGCAAGCCAGATGTAGGCCAGTGTCTACCGATCTCTACACAGGTGGGAATGATATGCCTTCTGGAGAGGCCACAGACAGCTGCTCCATCAGGTCAGACGAGACAGAGAGAAAAGAAGCCAATGCTGGGGTTAGTCTGTCTGACAACCACACTGGGGCTGTAGGAGAGGGGAAGGTGAGGGAGGAGAGCGAGGGAGCAGAGGAGAGGAAGACAGAGACAAGGAGGAATGCAGCTCCTTCTCCAAGCCTTCAGCCATGTCTACTCTCTTTCTTTACCTTTTCTCAACCACAAGCTCTGGGATTTCTCTGGCTGGCCTCATCTCTGTGATGATGACGCTTAGCTAGGATTGTTTGGGGTTTTGTTTTAGCAGAAGTATTCAGTGTAGTTTATGGAATCTGCTCAAAAGTAGTGCACTATACAGGGAATATGGTTCCATTTGGGACACAGGCAACAAGGCTCTGATCAATTCTTTGGTTGGGAACAGCAGAAAGCAGCATTGGGCTCATTTGATCTGTTCATCTAATATGGATTTTAAGTGATGGATTTACAGTCAAGTCACAGTGAAACCACAGATGTGTGTCTTAGTAGAGATGATGAATGATGTCTTTAATACCCCCCCAGTGTAACACCCCTGGATCTCTACCATCTACTGTGGCATGTTGTTTTGTTTCTGACTGAGGGCTCTACATATTAGAGTATGCAGTTGAGCAATACTAAATCATCAACAATGGTTTATATGAATACCACCTGCACAAACAGTCCTCATCAACAACAGTCTGTATAAATACCATCTGCACAAACAGTCCTCATCAACAACAGTCTGTATAAATACCATCTGCACAAACAGTCATCATCAACAACGGTCTGTATAAATACCATCTGCACAAACAGTCATCATCAACAACGGTCTGTATAAATACCATCTGCACAAACAGTCATCATCAACAACGGTCTGTATAAATACCATCTGCACAAACAGTCATCATCAACAACGGTCTGTATAAATACCATCTGCACAAACAGTCCTCATCAACAACAGTCTGTATAAATACCATCTGCACAAACAGTCATCATCAACAACGTCTGTATAAATACCATCTGCACAAACAGTCATCATCAACGTCTGTATAAATACCATCTGCACAAACAGTCATCATCAACAACGGTCTGTATAAATACCATCTGCACAAACAGTCATCATCAACAACGGTCTGTATAAATACCATCTGCACAAACAGTCATCATCAACAACGGTCTGTATAAATACCATCTGCACAAACAGTCATCATCAACAACAGTCTGTATAAATACCATCTGCACAAACAGTCCTCATCAACAACAGTCTGTATAAATACCATCTGCACAAACAGTCATCATCAACAACGGTCTGTATAAATACCATCTGCACAAACAGTCATCATCAACAACGGTCTGTATAAATACCATCTGCACAAACAGTCATCATCAACAACGGTCTGTATAAATACCATCTGCACAAACAGTCATCATCAACAACGGTCTGTATAAATACCATCTGCACAAACAGTCCTCATCAACAACAGTCTGTATAAATACCATCTGCACAAACAGTCATCATCAACAACGGTCTGTATAAATACCATCTGCACAAACAGTCATCATCAACAACGGTCTGTATAAATACCATCTGCACAAACAGTCATCATCAACAACGGTCTGTATAAATACCATCTGCACAAACAGTCATCATCAACAACGGTCTGTATAAATACCATCTGCACAAACAGTCATCATCAACAACGGTCTGTATAAATACCATCTGCACAAACAGTCATCATCAACAACGGTCTGTATAAATACCATCTGCACAAACAGTCCTCATCAACAACAGTCTGTATAAATACCATCTGCACAAACAGTCATCATCAACAACGGTCTGTATAAATACCATCTGCACAAACAGTCATCATCAACAACGGTCTGTATAAATACCATCTGCACAAACAGTCATCATCAACAACGGTCTGTATAAATACCATCTGCACAAACAGTCATCATCAACAACGGTCTGTATAAATACCATCTGCACAAACAGTCATCATCAACAACAGTCTGTATAAATACCATCTGCACAAACAGTCATCATCAACAACGGTCTGTATAAATACCATCTGCACAAACAGTCATCATCAACAATGATCTCACTGGGTCTGGATAAATCTGCCTAAAAGTTTATTCTGTTAACCCAAGAACCCCAGTCTACTACTTAAACATGAACTTAGGACCACATTGCTCTGCAGAAGCCATTAGTCTAAAACTAAACTGCTTCCAAAAACAAAAAACAGTAGCGTTGTGTCTGTCCATAGCAGATCCCTATCTGATCCTGAGGGGCTTTATCAGTGTCATTGGAGCTAGCCTGCATTTCCACACTGTGACAGAGTCAACAAGCTGGAGCTGCAGAGACGCTGGCCTTCCCTGGGGGATTTGTGGAAGCAGATACCCATCTTTCTCCTGAGTCCTGGGCTATAAATATCACCACATGGATTACTGCAGGAGAAGCCAGGTGAGCATGTGTGAGAGTGTGTGTGTGTGTGTGTGTGCCCACAACCCTCAGAGAGAGAGAGAGAGAGGGGGGAAGAGGGTAGTGGGGGTACAGGTTTGATTGTGTAAGCCCTTTTCATCGTGTAAAAACCACTGTTGTGAAATGCCAGGGCAGAGAGATGGATATCAGAGATACAGTACTTGATGGGAAAGAATAGAACAACAGCCTGTGTGTGTGTCCTGTCAATTCTATTATTACTACAGTAAACCAGATAGGGAGAGAGAGGCCTTGGCTTGGCTTTCACTCTCACCTCCTTTGTTCAGCCAGATAGAACCTGACCTTAGTAGAATCAACATGTTCATAGGCTCTGGTTCTGAAGTGCTGGATCAGGGAGCGTTCTCAGGCCAGTGAGGACACAGAGACACAGCTGCAGCCACAGGGCCCGGCCAGGCCGAAGGAAACAGGGTTCACACATGCATACACACACACACAGTGGGAGGGGGGATGGAGGGGGGCTGAAACTAAGCCTGTGGGGACAGAAGGAAGAGGGCAGAGGAAAGGGTCGACAGGGAACGGCTGGGAGTGGAAGGCCAGCCAGCGAGATAACAGCCTACCACAATAGCTCATTTTCACACACACACTCACACACACACACACACACACACACACACACACACACACACACACACACACACACACACACACACACACACACACACACACACACACACACACACACACACACACACACACACACACACACACACACACACACACACACACAACTCAGGGCTGGATCTTTCTCTTTGTCCTGCACCTTAGCAACCAGTGTGTACTCCGGATGCAAGCTGAAGCTACCAAGCAGCACACATACATCTAAACTCTTATCTGCAGAGAGAGGAAGGAGAGCCAGAGTAGATGTAGCGCCAGGTCTGGGAAGGAGAGATCGTAGATTACATCTCCCCCAACAGACACACACACACACACACACACACACACACACACACACATACACATACAGACTTTGTGCTTCTGTGTTTGCCTCTACACGGTCCCTAGATTCATATGGTTGCTGATTTTTAGACCTCCCCAAGACAGAGCTGCTCTTCCTCCCGGGGAAGGCCTGCCCGCTCCAAGATCTATCCATCACGGTTGACAACTCCACAGCGTTCCCCTCCCAGAATTCAAAGAACCTTGGCATGACGCTGGACAACACCCTGTCATTCTCTTTAAACATCAAAGTAGTGACTCACTCCAACAGGTTCATGCGCTACAACATCCGCAGAGTACAACCTTTTCTCCAAGCTGCGCAGGTCCTAATCCATGCACTTGACATCTCCCGTCTGGAATACTGCAACTCTCTGTTGGCTGGGCTCCCCGCTTGTGCAATCAAACCCATGCAATTTATCCAATATGACATTGCCTTCCGGTGTGCCCTTGAGCAAGGCACTTAACCCCCCACAACAACTGCTCCACGGGCAGTTGTTCTGTCTTTTGGAGGGGTTGGGATTAAGCAGAAAAACACATATGCGTTTCGTGAACTAACACTCGCACACTCACACCAACACTCGCACTAACACTAACACCAACACTCGCACTAACACTAACACTCAACACTAACACTCGTATTAACACTAACACTCATATTAACACTAACACTAACACTCGTATTAACACTAACACTCGTATTAACACTAACACTCGTATTAACACTAACACTAACACTCGTATTAACACTAACACTCATATTAACACTAACACTCATATTAACACTAACACTAACACTCGTATTAACACTAACACTCATATTAACACTAACACTCATATTAACACTAACACTAACACTCGTATTAACACTAACACTCATATTAACACTAACACTCATATTAACACTAACACTAACACTCGTATTAACACTAACACTCGTATTAACACTAACACTCGTATTAACACTAACACTCATATTAACACTAACACTCATATTAACACTAACACTCATATTAACACTAACACTAACACTGGTATTAACACTAACACTCGTATTAACACTAACACTAACACTCGTATTAACACTAACACTCATATTAACACTAACACTCATATTAACACTAATAATAGTAATTTAACTGTCTGGTGGAACCCCAGGTCAGCTAACCTGACCGTAATTGAACTGTCTGGAGAAACCACCGGTCAGGCAACCTGACCGTAATTTAACTGTCTGGTGGAACCCCCGGTCAACTAACCTGACCGTAATTTAACTGTCCGGTGGAACCCCCGGTCAACTAACCTGACCGTAATTGAACTGTCTGGTGGAACCCCCGGTCAACTAACCTGACCGTAATTTAACTGTCCGGTGGAACCCCCGGTCAACTAACCTGACCGTAATTTAACTGTCTGGTGGAACCCCCGGTCAGGCAACTTGACCGTAATTTAACCGTCTGGTGGAACCCCCGGTCAACTAACCTGACCGTAATTTAACCGTCTGGTGGAACCCCCGGTCAGCTAACCTGACCGTAATTGAACTGTCTGGTGAAACCACCGGTCAGCTAACCTGACCGTAATTTAACCGTCTGGTGGAACCCCCGGTCAACTAACCTGACCGTAATTGAACTGTCTGGTGAAACCACCGGTCAGCTAACCTGACCGTAATTTAACCGTCTGGTGGAACCCCCGGTCAACTAACCTGACCGTAATTTAACTGTCCGGTGGAACCCCCGGTCAGGCAACTTGACCGTAATTTAACCGTCCGGTGGAACCCCCGATCAGCTAACCTGACCGTAATTGAACTGTCTGGTGAAACCACCGGTCAGCTAACCTGACCGTAATTTAACTGTCCGGTGGAACCCCCGGTCAGGCAACTTGACCGTAATTTAACTGTCTGGTGGAACCCCCGGTCAGGCAACTTGACCGTAATTTAACCGTCTGGTGGAACCACCGGTCAGGTAAACTGACCGTAATTTAACTGTCTGGTGGAACCACCGGTCAGGTAACCTGACCGTAATTTAACTGTCTGGTGGAACCACCGGTCAGGCAACCTGACAGTAATTTAACTGTCTGGTGGAACCATCGGTCAGGTAAGCTGACCGTAATTTAACTGTCTGGTGGAACCACCGGTCAGGTAAACTGACCGTAATTTAACTGTTTGGTGGAACCAACGGTCAGGTAACCTGACCGTAATTTAACTGTCTGGTGGAACCACCGGTCAGGCAACCTGACCGTAATTTAACCGTCTGGTGGAACCACCGTAATTTAACTGTCTGGTGGAACCACCGGTCAGGCAACCTGACCGCAATTTAACCGTCTGGTGGAACCACCGTAATTTAACTGTCTGGTGGAACCACCGGTCAGGTAACCTGACCGTAATTTAACTGTCCGGTGGAACCACCGTAATTTAACTGTCTGGTGGGACCACCGGTCAGGTAACCTGACCGTAATTTAACTGTCTGGTGGAACCACCGGTCAGGTAACCTGACCGTAATTTAACTGTCCGGTGGAACCCCCGATCAGGTAACCTGACCGTAATTTAACCGTCTGGTGGAACCACCGTAATTTAACTGTCTGCTGGAACCACCGGTCAGGTAACCTGACCGTAATTTAACTGTGCGGTGGAACCACCGTAATTTAACTGACTGGTGGAACCCCCGATCAGGTAACCTGACCGTAATTTAACTGTCTGGTGGAACCACCGGTCAGGTAACCTGACCGTAATTTAACTGTCCGGTGGAACCCCCGATCAGGTAACCTGACGGTAATTTAACTGTCTGGTGGAACCACCGGTCAGGTAACCTGACCGTAATTTAACTGTCAGGTGGAACCCCCGATCAGGTAACCTGACCGTAATTTAAATGTCTGGTGGAACCACCGGTCAGGTAACCTGACCGTAATTTAACTGTCTGGTGGAACCACCGGTCAGGTAACCTGACCGTAATTTAACTGTCCGGTGGAACCCCCGATCAGGTAACCTGACCGTAATTTAACTGTCTGGTGGAACCACCGGTCAGGTAACCTGACCGTAATTTAACTGTCCGGTGGAACCCCCGATCAGGTAACCTGACGGTAATTTAACTGTCTGGTGGAACCACCGGTCAGCTAACCTGACCGTAATTTAACTGTCCGGTGGAACCCCCGGTAAGGTAACCTGACCGTAATTTAACTGTCCGGTGGAACCCCCGATCAGCTAACCTGACCGTAATTTAACTGTCAGGTGGTAACCTGACCGTAATTTAACTGTCCGGTGGAACCCCCGGTCAGGTAACCTGACCGTAATTTAACTGTCCGGTGGAACCCCCGGTCAGGTAACCTGACCGTAATTTAACTGTCAGGTGGAACCCCCGGTCAGGTAACCTGACCGTAATTTAACTGTCCGGTGGAACCCCCGGTCAGGTAACCTGACCGTAATTTAACTGTCCGGTGGAACCCCCGGTCAGGTAACCTGACCGTAATTTAACTGTCCGGTGGAACCCCCGGTCAGCTAACCTGACCGTAATTTAACTGTCAGGTGGAACCCCCGGTCAGGTAACCTGACCGTAATTTAACTGTCAGGTGGAACCCCCGATCAGGTAACCTGACCGTAATTTAACTGTCCGGTGGAACCCCCGATCAGGTAACCTGAACATAATTCAACTGTCAGGTGGAACCCCGGGTCAGGTAACCTGACCGTAATTTAACTGTCAGGTGGAACCCCCGGTCAGGTAACCTGACCGTAATTTAACTGTCAGGTGGAACCCCCGGTCAGGTAACCTGACCGTAATTTAACTGTCTGGTGGAACCACCGGTCAGGTAACCTGACCGTAATTTAACTGTCTGGTGGAACCACCGGTCAGGTAACCTGACTGTAATTTAACTGTCCGGTGGAACCCCCGGTCAGCTAACCTGACCGTAATTTAACTGTCAGGTGGAACCCCCGGTCAGGTAACCTGACCGTAATTTAACTGTCAGGTGGAACCCCCGATCAGGTAACCTGACCGTAATTTAACTGTCCGGTGGAACCCCCGATCAGGTAACCTGACCATAATTTAACTGTCAGGTGGAACCCCGGGTCAGGTAACCTGACCGTAATTTAACTGTCAGGTGGAACCCCTGGTCAGGTAACCTGACCGTAATTTAACTGTCCGGTGGAACCCCCGGTAAGGTAACCTGACCGTAATTTAACTGTCCGGTGGAACCCCCGATCAGCTAACCTGACCGTAATTTAAATGTCAGGTGGTAACCTGACCGTAATTTAACTGTCCGGTGGAACCCCCGGTCAGGTAACCTGACCGTAATTTAACTGTCCGGTGGAACCCCCGGTCAGGTAACCTGACCGTAATTTAACTGTCGGTGGAACCCCGGTCAGTTAACCTGACCGTAATTTAACTGTCAGGTGGAACCCCGGTCAGGTAACCTGACCGTAATTTAACTGTCGGTGGAACCCCGGTCAGGTAACCTGACCGTAATTTAACTGTCGGTGGAACCCCGGTCAGGTAACCTGACCGTAATTTAACTGTCGGTGGAACCCCGGTCAGGTAACCTGACCGTAATTTAACTGTCCGGTGGAACCCCCGGTCAGGTAACCTGACCGTAATTTAACTGTCCGGTGGAACCCCCGGTCAGGTAACCTGACCGTAATTTAACTGTCCGGTGGAACCCCCGATCAGGTAACCTGACCGTAATTTAACTGTCCGGTGGAACCCCCGGTCAGGTAACCTGACCATAATTTAACTGTCAGGTGGAACCCCGGGTCAGGTAACCTGACCGTAATTTAACTGTCAGGTGGAACCCCCGGTCAGGTAACCTGACCGTAATTTAACTGTCAGGTGGAACCCCCGGTCAGGTAACCTGACCGTAATTTAACTGTCTGGTGGAACCACTGGTCAGGTAACCTGACCGTAATTTAACTGTCAGGTGGAACCCCCGATCAGGTAACCTGACCGTAATTTAACTGTCTGGTGGAACCACCGGTCAGGTAACCTGACCGTAATTTTACTGTCTTGTGGAACCACCGGTCAGGTAACCTGACCGTAATTTAACTGTCAGGTGGAACCCCCGGTCAGCTAACCTGACCGTAATTTAACTGTCTGGTGGAACCACCGGTCAGGTAACCTGACCGTAATTTAACTGTCCGGTGGAACCCCCGGTCAGGTAACCTGACCGTAATTTAACTGTCCGGTGGAAACCCCGATCAGGTAACCTGACCGTAATTTAACTGTCCGGTGGAACCCCCGGTAACCTGACCGCCCGCTCTAAGACTTCTTTCAGGATTATACGTTAAGGGGTGTGTGTGCTCGTGTGTGTGTTGGGCATCCACTCTGAGACATCAGGCAGGATCCTGTCTGTGTGAAGCAGCTGAGCCCAACAACATGTAACATCGTGGTGAGTAAACAGTGATTAACCAGCCCTTCAATTATCTGCTTTATCGCCTCTGTTGGCTTTTGGAGGAGGAGGGAGGTCATAATGTCTCGGTAATGACACACAGATGCAGAGAGACTGAGGGGGACTGAGTCTGATGAGGAGGAAAGGTTAGAGGGTTCATTGTCACCAACAAAACGTCCTCCTTTTTCGGAAGCGAAGGGTAGCAGTCGGTCTGGTCAGCAGACCTGGGTTCAAATACTATTTGAAATAAGCTATTAATAATTGAGCTTGTCTGTGGCAATGGAACCAATAGAAAAGTACCAAAACTACAAACCCTGTTCACCGGGCAGGCTAAAGCATTCAAAGTATTTAAATTGAAAAAAACAACATTTTATTGAACCCAGTTGGTCGGACCCAGTGGCCTTGGTCTTGCTCAACCCTTCCCTTCACAAGACAAGCTGAGTTTCAGTCTGCGGTCGCCGGCCGGTGAGTTCAGGACCTGAGAGTAATTAGTCTCTGTCAGCAGTGAGCCATGCCCATAGCCACAGAGAAATCAGAAAGAGCATGATATGACAGGGCAACTCCACACAGACCAGGCCTTGGGTTGCGGCTGTGGCTGGCGTTCATTACACCTCATGACTGATGTTCCTAAATCAGACCGACACAGTCAATCCCAGCCCATTTCATCCTCTACAGGCAGTATGTGCAAATTAGTGATATAATTGTTAATACTTCAATTGATACTGCACCTATGTATATTATGGATACTTCCCAAATGGCACACTATTCCCTATATAGTGAACTACTTTTAGCCATAGTGGCAACCTGTATATTTTTTGCTTTGTTCCAGTCCACATTACTGTAAGACCAAGCTGTTGCTCCTTGTTTTGATCAGTTCCCGTACAGCAGTTATTTGTGTTGGGCTTCAAGGCTCACAGGTTATTATGGGAAGTCTAGCAGCTCCTGTTCTGTGCTAACATTAGATTGGAAACGCATGTGCATTCTTTGGAAAAAGAAATGAGGGGTTCGAATTAGACGTACTAAAATTTCTTTAATTGTTTTTTCCTCTTCATCAAGCACAATGTGTCCTACACCCACAACAAAGGTTTTGAATAATGAAGGAAGTACAGATGCCATATCTTAATTTGATCATCCTGTTGTTGCAGGAATTTTACTGCAAAGCAGGAAATGCTCATTTGTAGTGTTTTCAAGGTTTAAAAACACGTCTGAAGTTTGTAATTTCCACTTTAAAATGTCGGACATTTGCCCTCACGAAAAATGTACATGAATTATAATTCACATTGCCTGCCTGTTGCTGCAGGATCATTTTCCTGCTGTGAGAATCTCAAAAAATGAAGGGAACCTGTACTTCTCTGTAGTGCTGATGGGCAAAACAGTGGACAGAGAGTTATGAGGGCCAGGCCCAGGGCAATGTAGCACTTCTCTCCATCTCCAGTGCTGAGAGGCTGACAGGCCTAAGCCAGACCCGCGTCCAGGGTGCTCGTCCTCTTCCCCCTTCCTTATGTACTCCAGGAGCTGCGGAGATGGTCGGAGGGGAGAGAGTGAGATAGAGGAGAGAGATAGAGGAGTGATAGAGGAAAGAGAGGAGAGAAGAGGAGAGAGTGAGGGTGGAGGAGAGAGAAGAGGAGAGAGAGAGAAAGAGAGGAGAGAAAGAGAAGAGAGAGAGAGTTAGGGAGGGAGGAGGAGAGAGAAGAGGAGAGAGAGAGAGAAGAGAGACATAGAAGATAGATAGAGGAGAGAAGGGAGGAGAGAGAAGAGGAGAGAGAGAGAGAAGAGAAGTGAGGAGAAAGAGAGAGGAGAGAGAGAGAAGATAGACAGAGGAGAGATAGAGGAGACAAGGGAGGAGGGAGAGAGGAGAGAAGAGAGAGAGAGAAAGAGAAAGAGAGGAGAGAGAGTGATAGGAAAGATAGAGGAGAGAGAGGGAGGGTGGAGGAGAGAAAGAGAAGAGAAGAGAGATAGAGGAGAGATATAGGAGAGAAGAGAGGAGAGAGAGGAGAGAAAGAGAAGAGAGAGAGAGGGGGAGGGAGGAGGAAAGAGAAGATGAAAGAGATAGAGAGAGAGGAGAGAGTGATAGGAAATATAGAGGAGAGAGAGGGGGGAGAGAGAGAAGAGAAAGGAGAGAAGAGATATAGAAGAGAAGGGAGAGGAGAGAAGAGAGGAGAGAAATAGAGAGGAGAGAGAGAGAGAGAGAGAAGAGAAGTGAGGAGAAAGATAGAGGATAGAGAGATGGAGGAGAGAGGAGAGTAGAGAGAAAAGAGGAGAGAGAGAGGGGAGAGAGGAGAGAGAGAGAAGAGAGAGATAGAGAAAGAAAGGAGAGAGAGTGATGTGAAGATATAGGAGAGAGAGAGAGGGTGGAGGAGAGAGAAGAGGAGAGAGATAGAGAAAAAGAGGAAAGAGAGTGATAGGAAATATAGAGGAGAGAGAGAGAGGGGGGAGAGAGAGATAAGAGAAATGAGAGAACATATATGGAAGAGAAGAGAGAGGAGAGAAGAGAAGCGAGGAGAAAGAGAGAGGAGAGAGAGAAGAGAGCAAGATAGAGAGCAGAGAGAGGGAAGAGAGATGGAGGAGAGATAGAGGAGCAAAGAGAGAAGAGGGGAGAGAGGAGAGGGAGAAGGGAGAGAGAGAGAGAGAGAGGAGAGAGAGTGATACGAAAGATAGAGGAGAGAGAGAGAGGTAGAGGATAGAAGAGAGGGGAGAGATAGAGGAGAGGAGAGGAGAGAGGAGAGAGGAGAGAGAGAAGAGAAGAGAAGAGAAAGGAGAAAAGAGAGGAGATATATAGAAGAGAAGAGAGAGAGAGAGAGAGAGAGAGAGAGAGAGAGAGAGAGAGAGAGAGAGAGAGAGATAGAGGGGAGATAGATAAGAGAGGAGAGAGAGTGATAGGAAAGATAGAGGAGAGAGAGAGGGAGGAGGAGAGAGAAGAAGAGAGAGATAGAGAAAGAGAGGAGAGAAATAGAAGAGATGAGAGAAATAGGGAGGAGAGAGAGAGAAGAGAGGCGAGGAGAAAGAGAGGAGAGAGATGGAGGAGAGAGAGAGGAGAGAGAGATATAGAGAAGAGAGATAGAGGAGAGATAAAGGAGAGAAGAGAGAAGAGGGGAAGAGCGAGATAGAGAAAGAGAGGAGAGAGTAATAGGAAAGATAGAGGATAGAGCGAGAGAGAGAGAGATAGAGGAGAGGAGAGATAGAGGAGAGAGATAGGGAGGAGAAAGGAGAGGAGAGAGAGAAAGAGAGAGATAGTAAAGATAGTGGAGAGAGAGAGAGATCGCGAGATAGAGAGGGAGGAGGAGAAAGAAGAGGAGAGAGATAGAGAAAGAGAGGAGAGAAATAGAAGAGAGAAGAGAAATAGATTGGAGAGAGAGATGGAGGAGAGAGGAGAGAGAGAGAGAGAGAGAGAGAGAGAGAGAGAGAGAGAGAGAGAGAGAGAGAGAGAGAGAGAGAGAGAGAGGAAAGATAGAGGAGAGAGAGAGGAGAGAGAGAGGGAGAGGGAGAAGGGAGAGAGAGAGAGAGAGAGAGAGAGAGAGAGAGAGAGGGTCAGTATTCAAATACATGCCTGGTATATTCAAGACACACCTAAGGAGGAAGTCATCAAGTACAGACTTGGCAATACAATGTTCTCAGTCCTCAGAGGGGGCGCTGGTCAAAAGTAATGCACTAAATAGCCTCATTTTGGGACACAGTCATGCAGTCAAACTCCCACTGTAACAAGCCCATCCCTGTTGATCATTTCTAAATAGTCTTGCTAAATATTCTACTGATTGAACATTATAATAACTTCTCCACTGAGGGCTTAACCAGATCCTATAGGAAAAACACATATGCCTCAGAAGAATAGGTTACTATGGGATGGGCGAGTAGGTGGGTAGCTAGGCAACCAAGTGCCACTCCTCTTTTTCCATTGCGTGTCATAGAGAATAGAGAGAGAGAACGAACATCTCCAGTTTGAATTGAAAGAGAAAAGATGACAGACATTGTGGGTGTGGACTCCTTTAATAAGCTTCTGACAACCCCTGGGCTCGTTAAGCTAATAGGCATTTGGCTGACAGATGTGATTGGAAGAAATTGAGGCTATTTGAGTTCTACTGCAAAGGAATGGCTTTCTTCAATTAGGCTAAATGTTGATGACGATTTCCATTTTTCCTTTCATATTACACAGTATTGCCTGGTTTCCATCCTGTGGAAATGAATAACTTCCTAAATAAGTCTCAGTCAAGAAAATGTAGTTTTCATTAAATTATTCAGAAGCAAGTTGAAGGACCAATCAAGGTACAGTATTCTTTACAGTACACATGCATATTAACTCATGCCAAAATACATCCTCCTTACATCAGCAATAAGTCAGAACGAAGAAACAGAATTCAGGACCAACTTTGTAAACTCCACTCACAACATCAACAGTAGAGCCAGTGGTGCTTGAGCAGTGGAAACAGTTGTTACAGTAGATACATAGGTGTTGTTGTTTACCCAGGAGCAGGGCACTGTTTTGTTGACCTGCTGCCCGGGCAACAGGTGCAACACGCTGAGAACTCCGTCTTCCCTGTTTCCTGTCACGCCAGGGGGCATTTGGAAGAAACTGTAGGAAAGCGTAGGAGATGAGGGAGCCTCTCCCTACCAGCGAACCTGCTTGGGCTTGGTACCTGTCTGGCTGCCACTGGGTGCTGCCACTGGGTGCTGCCACTGGGTGCTGCCACTGGGTGCTGCCACTGGGTGCTGCCACTGGGTGCTGCCACTGGGTGCTGCCTGTATAGTCTGCGCCCCAGATGGCACCCTATTCCTTATTTAGTGCACTTCTTTGGGTCCTGGTCAAAAGTAATAGCTACACTAAATATGGAATAGGGTGCCATTTGGGACTAAGACAGTTACTCACCAATTGCCAAATGACCTATCCAGAGAGAGAGAGAGAGAGAGAGAAAGAGAGAAAGAGAGAGAGTGTGTGTAAGAGAGAAAGAAAGAAAGTAAGAAAGAAAGAAAGAGAGAGATTATTTTTCTACTGCACCCAATTCAATCCGTCACTCACTCAGGATAATGACTTCAAGTCTGTTTACATGTACTGTGTGTCCGGTTGATTGTAAATCTACATGGCAGGTGGTGTGGAACATAGAAATAGAATGAAAAGGGGCCTAGAATGGACACTGGTCCACCCTTCACAGAATGTTGACTTGACTGGTAATGACCATTCCTTCCATGTCTGTAGTATGTGAAGATCCTTAAGTGGTGGGGACAGTGGACTATAACTACATAAAAGCAAAACCCGCAAGAAGACATGGATCAAAACAGCCTTTTTTACCACAATATAGAAAACAACACTAGCTTCCTAGTCTAGAGTGTGATCTGTTCCATCCTTCACTCTCCTGTGTATCTCAACTGCCGCCATCGGACAACAGCTTTAGCCTTAAGATGGAAATGCCCGATACGGTTTTGGAAACATTTGGGACATAACTTTCATATAAGTGACAAATACTTTTTCATATACAAAAGATACACTTAGTGTACACAGTTTAGGAAAGTTCCACCTGGGCCAAGTCGATTAGAAAGGCCTGCTTGCTGAAGTGTTTTAGGGAGCATTTGACAGTGATGAGGGGTGGTCGTTTGACCGGAAACCCATTACGGACGCAAGCAAAGAGGCAGTGATCGCTGAGATCCTGGTTGAAAACAGCAGAGGTGTATTTGGAGGGCGAGTTAGTTAGGATGATATCTAAGATATCTAAGAGATATCCAAATCTGTGTTTACAGCTAACAATCCGGTATGCTCAAAACAGCTAGTGGGCCGCAGCTAGCAGGCTAGCAGATGGGCCTGTTGAAAAAACCCTTGGGCGGATTACATCGGTAGTCCAGTCATGATGGATTAGTGGGGCTCTGTATCAACAATAAAAAGGGAACAGGCCAATTGGCAAAATAGGCATTGTAGCCCAAGGAGTGGCTGATGGACCTCTTCAGCTAGTCTAATTGGTGCTTGCTTCGGGACAGAGACGTTAGCCAGGAGAAGCCAATCGGATAGCAGCTAGCGAGCTGCGATGATCCAGGTGAAGAGGTTCAGAGCTTGTGGTAGGAATCTGTGGATATGGAGAAAAAAAAGTCCGATAAGCTCTGGATTGAATGGCGCTGTGCAGACTGGCAGGAGTTGTCCGGGCTAAAGGTTAGCTGATGACCGCTAGCAGTGGCTAGCTGACTACTAGCTAGTAACAGGTTAGCTGGCTAGATTCTGTTTGGGGTGCCGGTTCTAAAGTAAAGAAAATAGCAGAGCCATACCATATTGGGTGATTCGGTTTGCAGGAGAGTATAGAAATATAAAAATATATATACACGGGACACGACAAAGACAAAAGACGCCTGACTGCTATGCCATCTTGGATTGATCAAAGCAGCACAGTCCCATTTTAATCATTCAGCTCCGCCATGTTTTCATTTACAAACAAGGAGTACCACTAGAGCATTGCCTTTGACACTTAACCTCCACATCAAATCAAATCAAATCAAATGTATTTATATAGCCCTTCGTACATCAGCTGATATCTCAAAGTGCTGTACAGAAACCCAGCCTAAAACCCCAAACAGCAAGCAATGCAGGTGTAGAAGCACGGTGGCTAGGAAAAACTCCCTAGAAAGGCCAAAACCTAGGAAGAAACCTAGAGAGGAACCAGGCTATGTGGGGTGGCCAGTCCTCTTCTGGCTGTGCCGGGTGGAGATTATAACAGAACATGGCCAAGATGTTCAAATGTTCATAAATTACCAGCATGGTCGAATAATAACAAGGCAGAACAGTTGAAACTGGAGCAGCAGCACAGTCAGGTGGACCGGGGACAGCAAGGAGTCATCATGTCAGGTAGTCCTGGGGCACGGTCCTAGGGCTCAGGTCCTCCGAGAGAGAGAAAGAAAGAGAGAATTAGAGAGAGCATATGTGGGGTGGCCAGTCCTCTTCTGACTGTGCCGGGTGGAGATTACAACAGAACATGGCCAAGATGTTCAAATGTTCATAAATGACCAGCATGGTCGAATAATAGTTAGGCAGAACAGTTGAAACTGAAGCAGCAGCATGGCCAGGTGGACTGGGGACAGCAAGGAGTCATCATGTCAGGTAGTCCTGGGGCATGGTCCTAGGGCTCAGGTCACATGCCCTGAGAGTGATGTTCACCACCTTTTGATAGAGATGAGTTTATGATCACTATTATGGCTGTAGGGAGGATGTTGCCTAACCAGACTCAGCACTCCCAGGCCAACGCACCGCCACCACTGATTTCTTTGGAGTCTTCACAAAGTCACAAAGTGAGGTTGAGACTGAAATGGTTGTCGATGTTGGAGGAGCACTGACATTATTGCGGAAACACCTGAGAACGTAGTGGAGCGTAGATTGTATCCATGAACGCATTCTACATGGCAGCAGTTACCATGTATTAATAACCACTTGTTATTTTGACTGGCCAAAGACAGGCCCACAGAGGAACGCTTTTAATTAGACAAGTTCATGTCGTGTCTCTGTAGTTTGATGTGGTCTCCTTAGTTTAATGTAGTCTCTCCTTAGTTTCATGTAGTCTCTCCATAGTTTCATGTAGTCTCTCCAAAGTTTAATGTAGTCTCTCCTTAGTTTCATGTAGTCTCTCCATAGTTTCATGTAGTCTCACCAAAGTTTAATGTAGACTCTCCTTAGTTTAATGTGGTCTCTACTTAGTTTAATGTAGTCTCTCCTTAGTTTCATGTAGTCTCTCCATACTTTCATGTAGTCTCTCAATAGTTTCATGTATGCTCCTTAGTTTCATGATGTCTTCTTAGTTTCATGTAGTGTCTCCTTAGTTTCATGTAGTGCCTCCTCAGTTTCATGTAAGTGCTTCCTTAGTTTCATGTAGTCTCCTTAGTTTAATGTAGTGTCTCCTTAGTTTCATGTTGCCTCCTTAGTTTAATGTAGTGTCTCCTTAGTTTCATGTAGTGTATTCATAGTTTCATTTAGGCTCCTTAGTTTCATGTAGTGCCTCCTTAGTTTCATGTAGTGCCTCCTTAGTTTCATGTGGTGCCTCCATAGTTTCATGTAGTGCCTCCTTAGTTTCATGTAGTGCCTCCTTAGTTTCATGTAGTGCCTCCTTAGTTTCATGCAGTGCCTCCTTAGTTTCATGTGGTGCCTCCTTAGTTTCATGTGGTGCCTCCTTAGTTTCATGTAGTCTCCTTAGTTTCATGTATTGCCTCCTTAGTTTCATGTAGTGCCTCCTTAGTTTCATGTAGTGCCTCCTTAGTTTCATGTGGTGCCTCCTTAGTTTCATGTAGTCTCCTTCGTTTCATGTATTGCCTCCATAGTTTCATGTAGTGCCTCCTTAGTTTCATGTAGTGCCTCCTTAGTTTCATGTAGTGCCTCCTTAGTTTCATGTAGTGCCTCCTTAGTTTCATGTAGTGCCTCCCTAGTTTCATGTGGTGCCTCCTTAGTTTCATGTAGTCTCCTTAGTTTCATGTATTGCCTCCATAGTTTCATGTGGTGCCTCCTTAGTTTCATGTAGTGCCTCCATAGTTTCATGTAGTGCCTCCTTAGTTTCATGTAGTGCCTCCTTAGTTTCATGTAGTGCCTCCTTAGTTTCATGTAGTGCCTCCTTAGTTTCATGTAGTGTATTCATAGTTTCATTTAGGCTCCTTAGTTTCATGTAGTGTATTCATAGTTTCATTTAGGCTCCTTAGTTTCATGTAGTGCCTCCTTAGTTTAATGTAGTGCCTCCGTAGTTTCATGTAGTGCCTCCTTAGTTTCATGTAGTGCCTCCTTAGTTTCATGTGGTGCCTCCTTAGTTTCATGTAGTCTCCTTAGTTTCATGTGGTGCCTTCTTAGTTTCATGCAGTGCCTCCTTAGTTTCATGTAGTGCCTCCTTAGTTTCATGTAGTGCCTACCTAGTTTCATGTAGTGTCTCCTTAGTTTTCTGTTGTCTTCTTAGTTTCATGTAGTGTCTCCTTAGTTTCATGTAGTGCCTCCTTAGTTTTCTGTAGTGCCTACCTAGTTTCATGTAGTGTCTCCTTAGTTTCATGTAGTCTCTCCATACTTTCATGTAGTCTCTCAATAGTTTCATGTATGCTCCTTAGTTTCATGTTGTCTTCTTAGTTTCATGTAGTGTCTCCTTAGTTTCATGTTGCCTCCTTAGTTTAATGTAGTGTCTCCTTAGTTTCATGTAGTGTATTCATAGTTTCATTTAGGCTCCTTAGTTTCATGTAGTGCCTCCTTAGTTTCATGTGGTGCCTCCTTAGTTTCATGTAGTGCCTCCTTAGTTTCATGTAGTGCCTCCTTAGTTTAATGTAGTGTCTCCTTAGTTTCATGTAGTGTATTCGTAGTTTCATTTAGGCTCCTTAGTTTCATGTAGTGCCTCCTTAGTTTCATGTAGTGCCTCCTTAGTTTCATGTAGTGTCTCCTTAGTTTCATGTAATCTCCTTAGTTTCACGTAGTCTCCTTAGTTTCATGTAGTGTCTCCTTAGTTTCATGTAGTCTCCTTAGTTTCACGTAGTCTCCTTAGTTTCATGTAGTGTCTCCTTAGTTTCATGTAGTCGCCATAGTTTCATGTAGACTCCATAGTTTTACATAGTGCCTCCTTAGTTTAATGTAGTCTCCTTAGTTTCATGTAGTGCCTCCTTAGTTTCATGTAGTGTATTCACAGTTTCATGTAGTGTATTCACAGTTTCATGTAGTCTCCTTAGTTTCATGTAGTCTCCTTAGTTTCATGGAGTGCCCCCTTAGTTTCATGTAGTGCCTCCTTAGTTTCATGTAGTGCCTCCTTAGTTTCATGTAGTGCCTCCTTAGTTTCATGTAGTGCCTCCGTAGTTTCATGTAGTGCCCCCTTAGTTTCATGTAGTGACTCCTTAGTTTCATGTAGTGCCTCCTTAGTTTCATGTAGTGCCTCCTTAGTTTCATATAGTCTCCTTAGTTTCATGTAGTGCCTCCTTAGTTTCACGTAGTGCCTCCTTAGTTTCACGTAGTGTCTCCTTAGTTTCATGTAGTGCCTCCTTAGTTTCATGTAGTGCCTCCTTAGTTTCATGTAGTGCCTCCTTAGTTTCATGTAGTCTCCTTAGTTTCATGTAGTGCCTCCTTAGTTTCATGTAGTGCCTCCTTAGTTTCATGTAGTGCCTCCTTTGTTTCTTGTAGTGTCTCCTTAGTTTCATGTCGTTTCAAGGCAGGTTGACACTCAGGACACAGTCATGGCCTCACTGCAGATGAAACCTTATTTTAGGCTTTGCTCTGTCATTCTCTTCCATCCCATTCAGGCAGACTTCTGCATGGTTTCCCCTTCGCACCATAAAGTCTCTTCCACTTCTTAGTGGAGGTTTAATTGAATTGTTTTATTCCAAAAGAAAAGTATCTTTTACCTTAAAGGTGTTCAGAAGTTAATTATTATACATTGTGACATAATAGTCACATACGAGTGTGTCAGTATACTGCCCAGTGGTTCTCAACAAGGGAATTACACAGTTTATGGGAAACTGATCATTCAGATCAAACATTAACATCATGGGATGCATGACAAGTCCAAGGAAAGAACCAGGCAACCTGTACATGGAAATAACATGACTGGTGGTTCAGATAGAACTCAACAGAGAGGTGCATGTCTTGGCAGGAGACCAGCACATTTGATAATATAGTCTATGTGCTGGACACGTTTAGATGGTGAATAGTGGATGGGGCAAGAGGAAATGATTCAATCTTTATAGGGCAATTACCACACCAAGAAGAATAACTTGGGATTTACTTGTAGAACTGTCAGCCAGTTCATAACTTCAGAGGGAGTGTGTGTGCGTGTGTGTGTGTGTGAGTGAAAAGAGGTAATACAATAGTGTGTGTATCAATGTGTGACACATCAGGATGAGAGAGATGATTCATTGCCCCGTTTTCTGTCTGAGTCACTCTAATGGAATCACCCACCGGCTTCCTTTCCTGGACAGTTTGTCTGGAGCTTTCTTTACAACAACAACAACTACAGCCTATGATATAAGAGGACAGAAAACCAACACTGTCATGCCATATTCAAAATCTAATCAACCGTTTATTGGTCGCGTACACAGTTTTGCAGATGTTATTGCAGGTGCAGCGAAATGCTTTTTATTATGAACACACTGATCTCTTTATCAACTAATAAATAAAAAAACAGTCTGTGTATGAACTGGCCCCATTTTCCCTTCAGAGCCTCTGGTCATTTGTAGTGCACTATTGGGGAATGTCGTATTGAGAGTATTGAACCCAGACCCTACAGAGGAGGACAATCAGCAGCCATCCAGCGCCCTTTTCACCTGCTGGATGTGTTGTGTTGAAGTGGCTACAGACACACAAAGCCAGACAGGTGTGTTAGTGATGCGTGGATCAGCTGTTCACCTGATCCCACTCGCAATTGCTAATAACCCATCCACAACCCATTTGACTATAAAGTGGAAATCTGAGGCCCGCACACTGACCCCACATATCGCAAATATAGAACATGTGCTGTAAAGTCTTCAACATTTCTTCATTTATTTATTGAATATTTAGGCCTATTGAACAGTAGCGTAATGTTTTGCTGAAACAAAACATTTCAAACAATAGCCTAAATTGACAGGCTGCGCATTCTTTTATGAAAAAGGCTTACGCCAGCTAAAACATAATTAAAGAAAAACCTCAATGTGGCCCATAGATATGAATTGCACAATAATTATTACATTTATAGATCAATCTTATTTTTGAAAATATTTGTTTTGGCATTTTTTTGCAAAGCCTTGTAAAGCCCCACCGGCCAAACCCTCCCCTAACCCGGATGACCCTGGTCCAATTGTGCACCATCCTATGCGACTCCCGGCCACAGCCGGTTGTGGCACAGCCTGGGAAGTAACCGGATTTGTAGTAATACCTCTAAGCACTGCGATAGAGTGCCTGATTTATGAATTTAAGGTATTGTTTTGCCTGCCCGCCAACCACCTGCCCTTCATCCACACAATATTTAAATACCCTAAATCCGCCTGCAGATATAATCGTGTGGACTGCGGGTTATGAGTCAACTAACGCATTACTAGCATGTGTGCATTTTTGGTCTGTGTCTATGCACGTGCGGCCGTGCAAGAGTGCGTGTAACAGACCTGGGTTCAAATACATGTGTAGAGTGCATTTGGAAAGTATTCAGACTTCTTCCCTTTAGCCACATTTTGTTGCCTATTTCTAAAATGTATTAAATATAAAAAAAATGTCCTCATCAATCTACACACAATACCCCATAACGACAAAGCAAAAACAGTTTCAGACATTATTGTAAATGTATAAAAACACCAAAACAGAAATACCTTAACATAAGTATTCAGACCCTTTGCTATGAGACTCGAAATTGAGCTCAGGTGCATCCTGTTTCCATTGATCATCCTTGATGTTACTACAACCTGATTGGAGTCCACCTGTGTTAAATTAACTGGACATGATTTGGAAAGTCACACACCTGTCTATATAAGGTCCCACAGTTGACAGTGCATGTCAGAGCAAAAACCAAGGAATTGTCCATAGAGCTCCGAAACAGGACTGTGTCGAGACACAGATCTGGGGCAGGGTATCAAAACATTTCTGCAGCATTGAAGGTCCCCAAGAACCCAGTGGCTTCCACCATTCTTAAATGGAAGAAGTTTGGAACCACCAAAACTCCTGGAGTTGGCCTCCCGGCCAAACTGAGCAATCGGGGGAGAAGTCCTTGGTCAGGGAGGTGACCAAGAACACAATGGGTCACTGACAGAGCTACAGAGTTCCTCTCTATGGAGATGAGAGAACCTTCCAGAAGGACAACCATCTCTGCAGCACTCCACCAATCAGGCCTTTATGGTAGAGTGGCCAGATGGAAGCCACTCCTCAGTAAAAGGCACATGACAGCCTGCTTGGAGTTGACCAAAAGATACCTAAAGGACTCTCAGACCATGAGAAACAATATTCTGTGGTCTGATGAAACCAAGGTTCAACTCTTCTGCCTGAATGCCAAGCATCACGTCTGGAGGAAACCAGGCACCATCCCTACGGTGAAGCATGGTAGTGGCAGCATCATGCTGTGGGGATGTTTTTCAGTGGCAGGGACTGGGACACTAGTCAGGATCGAGGGAAAGATGAATGGAGCAAAGTACAGAGATCCTTGATGAAAACCTGGTCCAGAGCACTCAGGATCTCAGACTGTGACAAAGGTTCATCTTCCAACATGACAACGACCCTAAGCACACAGCCAAGACAACGCAGGAGTGGCATCGGGACAAGTCTCTGAATGTCCTTGAGTGGCCCAGCCACAGCCCGGATTTGAACCCAATCTAACATCTCAAGAGAGGCCTGAAAATAGCTGTGCAGTGACGCTCCCCGTCCAACCTGACAGAGTTGAGAGGATCTGCAGAGAAGAATGTGAGAAACTCCCCAAATACAGGTGTGCCAAGCTTGTAGTGTCATACCCAAGAAGACAGTAATCGGTGTCAAATAAAATAAATTATCATCAACATTTTCTAAAAACCAGTATTTGCTTTGTCATTACGGGGTATTGTGTGTAGATTGATGATAATTGTTAATCAATTTTAGAATAAGGCTGTAACGTAACAAATTGTTGAAAAAGTCAAGTGGTCTGAATACTTTCCCAATGCACTCTATTTGAGTGCAATTCTATTTTAAAGACTTGTTTCCAAATATAAACTCAGCAAAAAAAACATCCCTTTTCCAGGACCCTGTCTTTCAAAAATTATTCGTAAAAAAACAAGTAACTTCAGATCTTCATTGTAAGGGGCTAAAACACTGTTTCCCATGCTTGTTCAATGAACCATAAACAATTAATGAACATCCTGTGGAACAGTTGTTAAGATACTAACAGCTAACAGACGGTAGGCAATTAAGGTCACAGTTATGACAACTTAGGACACTAAAGAGGCCTTTCTGCTGACTCAGAAAAACACCAAAAGAAAGATATACCCAGGGTCCCTGCTCATCTGCGTGAACATGCCTTAGGCATGCTGCAAGGAGGCATGAGGACTGCAGATGTGGCCAGGGCAATAAATTGCAATGTCCGTACTGTGAGACTCCTAAGACAGCGCTACATGAAGACAGGACGGACAGCTGATCGTCCTCGCAGTGGCAGACCACGTGTAACAACACCTGCACAAGATCGGTACAACCAAACATCACACCTGCAGGACAGGCACAGGATGGCAACAACAACTGCCCGAGTTACACCAGGAACGCACAATCCGTCAAATCAGTGCTCAGCCTGTCCGCAATAGGCTGAGAGAGGCTGGACTGAGGGCTTGTAGGCCTGTTGTAAGGCAGGTCCTCACCAGACATCACCAGCAACAACGTCACCTATGGGCACAGACCCACCGTCGCTGGACCAGACAGGACTGGCAAAAAGTGCTCTTCACTGACAAGTCTCGGTTTTGTCTCACCAGGGGAGATGGTTGGATTCGCGTTTATTGTCGACGGAATGAGCGTTACACCGAGGCCTGTACTCTGGAGCGGGATCGATTTGGAGGTGGAGGGTCTGTCATGGTCTGGGGCGGTGTGTCACAGCATCATCGGACTGTGCTTGTTGTCATTGCAGGCAATCTCAACGCTGTGCATTACAGGGAAGGCATCTTCCTCCCTCATTTGGTAGCCTTCCTGCAGGCTCATCCTGACATGACCCTCCAGCATGACAACGCCACCAGCCATACTACTCGTTCTGTGCGTGATTTCCTGCAAGACAGGAATATCAGTGTTCTGCCATGGCCAGTGAACAGCCCGGATCTCAATCTCATTGAGCATGTCTGGGAACTTGCAGGTGCCTTGGTGGAAGAGTGGGGTAACATCTCACAGCAAGAACTGGCAAATCTGGTTCAGTTCGTGAGGAGGAGAGGCAGTGCAGTACTTAATGCAGCTGGTGGCCACACCAGATACTGACTGTTACTTTTGATTTGAACCCCCCCTTTGTTCAGTGACACAGTATTCAATTTCTGTTAGTCACATGTCTGTGGAACTTGTTCAGTTTATGTCTCAGTTGTTTAATCTTGTTATGTTCATACAAATATTTACACATGTTAAGTTTGCTGCAAATAATCGCAGCTGACAGTGAGAGGAAGTTTATTTTTTTGCTGAGTTTACTATTTCAAATATCCCTAGTACCAAACAGAATTAGGTTTTAAATGTAAATAAAAAACACTTGTCTGTGTACTTGACTATTTTCAAATACATGCCTATACTTCCCTAGGGTATTTCCAAATATACACGTCAATATTCAACTACTTATATTTTCAAATAAAAAAATATCCAAGTGCTTACTTAGAAACGCCTTTGAAGGAAATTGAAATACCCTAAACAGTATTTGAACCCAGGTCTGGCGTGGCATGTAAGCGCATGCATACGTGTCTGAGGGAGCGCTCAGTCATTCCAGCATCAGACCCAGGTGCTGTCCTGCCCTCAATAGCACTGTGCTGGGGCGGATTAGCTTGGTGGGCACAGCCGCTGCTGTGACAACAGGTAGAGAGGGATTGGCGGCTTGCGGTCGTATCGAGCACAGCCAGCCTAATGAGTATCGTCCCGGCCAAAACAAGCTATAACATTCTCAGTCTTATCTCAGTCTTATCGGAGTTGGGACTTTTAGTGCATTAGTCAAAACACATTTTTTACAGCAAAACACTTGCCGTCCGTTTTGTCTACCTTTCATTAAAAACCATGACAAAAGCAGTTCAATAAAGGTCTAATATTATGGCAATTAGGGACTTGAGCAATCCAACAAAACAAGGGAGGTCACCTTTAAAAAAACATTATTCCTTTTTCTATTATATTAATTCTATCATGGCGACAACAAGGTATGATATACACCATAGTAGCCATGTACATCTGAAGATGGTGGATAATATTATAGAGAGAAAGATTTGAGGGTTGGATTTAGGGTTTTGCTAGAGACGCCTGCTGACAGTTGGCATAGAGATGGGACCTGATACCCACTTATCTAAACAGCAGCGCAGTCCCGCCGACTGCAATGTCAACAGTGTACAAAGACAAGGACTCCATGGCAGGCAAGTCAGTGGCATCCCCACTGTGGCTTTGCACTTCTCAATTCAAAACCCATAAAAAGCATACTAGTCAGAAAAGTTATTTATCTTGCGGCGTCATGATTCTATATTTTTTTACCATCTGTTAGGGCAGTTATTGTTCAGAATCATAACAGTTATTATAGAGTTTTGAATAACACAGAACGGTACAGTATTATATTGTGTAGCAAAGTTTACAAGTGTTGCCGCTGACTCAAAGCAACCAACGCCAGGCAAGAATATGGTAAAATTACATAGGCCTAGGTTGTAAAAATGATATGACACCCACCCACGATTCAAACTGTATAGCTATGTCATCAGAAACTTTCACTGGAAAGCACTGTTACATAGTTAGAGGGAAATAGGTGTAATATTTGCATTTATTTTAATTAACTACACATCAGATTAATACTCTCCATCAACGGAGAGATGACATGACATGAGGGGGAGGGAAACACACACACACACACACACACACACACACACACACACACACACACACACACACACACACACACACACACACACACACACACACACACACTGTTTAGAAGACTATGGGCCTTGCCATATTTTTTTTGGAGAGAGAGGTTTGGTTCTCACCAAAAAAGACAAAACAAGGTTGAGGTATTGGTTTTCATTTGCTGAATGTTGAAACCAAAACCCACTGAGAGATCCACCCAGGGCCATTAAAATGCAACTCTATCTATACTCCTAGTAGGTTATTTGGAGAGCCTGGTGGGCAGGATTTGCACTTTTGGGACTACTTCATTAGTCCCATTGTGCCAGACAAGCTTGCTTTGCATGTACTGTCCTCTTAAGAAGACCTAAGAGGTCTCAGTCTCAGATCCCCATTCTAAAGTCCTTGAGTCAAATCTCACTCTTATCTGTTTCCAGCATCATCATCCTCACCCTCATCACCCTCTCCTCCCCATGCTGGTGACGACTACTCTGCGCCTTCACTCCTCCACTCCTCTCCTACTCCACTCTACTCTACTCCTCCTCACCATGTTGGCGACGGCTACTCTACACTACTCACCATGCTGGTGACAGCTACTCCACTCCTACTCTACTCACCATGCTGGTGATGGCTACTCTACTCTACTCACCATGCTGGTGATGGCTACTACTCTACTCACCATGCTGGTGATGGCTACTCTACTCTACTCACCATGCTGGTGATGGCTACTCTACTCTACTCACCATGCTGGTGATGGCTACTCTACTCTACTCACCATGCTGGTGATGGCTACTCTACTCTACTCACCATGCTGGTGATGGCTACTCTACTCTACTCACCATGCTGGTGATGGCTACTCTACTCTACTCACCATGCTGGTGATGGCTACTACTCTACTCACCATGCTGGTGATGGCTACTCTACTCTACTCACCATGCTGGTGATGGCTACTCTACTCTACTCACCATGCTGGTGATGGCTACTCTACTCTACTCACCATGCTGGTGATGGCTACTACTCTACTCACCATGCTGGTGACGGCTACTCTACTCTACTCACCATGCTGGTGACAGCTACTCCACTCCTACTCTACTCACCATGCTGGTGATGGCTACTACTCTACTCACCATGCTGGTGATGGCTACTCTACTCTACTCACCATGCTGGTGATGGCTACTCTACTCTACTCACCATGCTGGTGATGGCTACTACTCTACTCACCATGCTGGTGATGGCTACTCTACTCTACTCACCATGCTGGTGATGGCTACTCTATGCTGGTGATGGCTACTACTCACCATGCTGGTGATGGCTACTACTCTGGTGATGGCTCACCATGCTGGTGATGGCTACTCTACTCTACTCACCATGCTGGTGATGGCTACTCTACTCTACTCACCATGCTGGTGATGGCTACTCTACTCTACTCACCATGCTGGTGATGGCTACTCTACTCTACTCACCATGCTGGTGATGGCTACTACTCTACTCACCATGCTGGTGATGGCTACTCTACTCTACTCACCATGCTGGTGATGGCTACTGCTGGTGATGGCTACTCTACTCACCATGCTGGTGATGGCTACTACTCTACTCACCATGCTGGTGATGGCTACTCTACTCTACTCACCATGCTGGTGAGGGCTAATCTACTCTACTCACCATGCTGGTGAGGGCTACTCTACTCTACTCACCATGCTGGTGAGCGCTAATCTACTCTACTCACCATGCAGGTAACGGCAACTCTACTCACCATGCTGGTGAGGGCTAATCTACTCTACTCTACTCACCATGCTGGTGAGGGCTAATCTACTCTACTCACCATGCTGGTGAGGGCTACTCTACTCTACTCACCATGCTGGTGAGCGCTAATCTACTCTACTCACCATGCAGGTAACGGCAACTCTACTCACCATGCTGGTGAGGGCTAATCTACTCTACTCTACTCACCATGTTGGTGATGGCTACTCTACTCTACTCACCATGCTGGTGATGTCTACTCTACTCACCATGCTGGTGATGGCTACTCTACTCTACTCTACTCTACTCTACTCTACTCTACTCTACTCTACTCACCATGCTGGTGAGGGCTTCTCTACTCTACTCTACTCTACTCTACTCTACTCTACTCTACTCACCATGCTGGTGAGGGCTTCTCTACTCTACTCTACTCACCATGCTGGTGAGGGCTTCTCTACTCAGTTGCTCCTGAAGTGTGAAAAAAAAGAACTAAACAAAATGGCCACCTTCAGGACCCACACACAAACAATGCCGAGCACCCCAGCTGCGAAAACCTCCGGCCACATGAGACGGAGTAAAAGATTCCTTGGAGTCCCATTACTCCCCTTATTGTATTTTTACAACCTGTTGAGCTGCCAGGTCTTGGCTGGCTCCATCCTTCCGTGCCCCTGCCAGCTTTCAGTCCAGGAAAGCAGAGCCCAGAGTTAATTTGTCTTTAACCAGCAACGCTCTTTTATGACCTCAGTCTACCTTTACTATTGACTGATGGTGGTGTCAGTTTCAGTCGTCTCGACTGGAGATGTTATGAGATGTGATTGAACACATCACCATCACGCAATGTGTGTGTGTGTAATTATTAATAATAATAATGGTTGGTTATCCCGGTGGAGGTCCTGGTGGTGGTCCCGTTGGTTATCCCGGTAGAGGTCTCAGTAGTGGTCTCGTTGCTTATCCCGGTAGAGGTCTCAGTAGTGGTCTTGTTGGTTATCCCGGTGGTGGTCTCAGTAGTGGTCCCATTGGTTATCCCGGTCGTGGTCTCAGTAGTGGTCCTGTTGGTTATCCCAGTAGAGGTCTCAGTAGTGGTCCTGTTGGTTATCCCAGTAGAGGTCTCAGTAGTGGTCTCGTTGGTTATCCCGGTAGTTGTCTCAGTAGTGGTCCCGTTGGTTATCCCGGAGAGTGGTCTCAGAAGTGGTCCTGTTGGTTACCCCGGTAGTTATCCCGGTAGTGGTCCCGGTATTGATCCCGTTGGTTATCCCGGTGGAGGTCCTGGTGGTGTTCCTGTTGGTGATCCCGGTAGTGGTCTCAGTAGTGGTCCCGTTGGATATCCCGGTAGAACTCTCAGGAGTGGTCTCATTGGTGATCCCGGTAGTGGTCTCAGTAGTGGTCTCAGAAGTGGTCCCGTTGGTTATCCCGGTAGAGGTCTCAGTAGTGGTCCCGTTGGTTATCCCGGTAGTGGTCTCAGTAGTGGTCCCGTTGGTTATCCCGGTAGAGGTCTCAGTAGTGGTCCCGTTGGTTATCCCGGTAGAGGTCTCAGTAGTGGTCTCAGCAGTGGTCCTGTTGGTTATCCCGGTAGTGGTCTCAGTAGTGGTCCTGTTGGTTATCCCAATAGAGGTCTCAGTTGTGGTCCTGTTGGTTATCCCAATAGAGGTCTCAGTAGTGGTCCTGTTGGTTATCCCAATAGAGGTCTCAGTTGTGGTCCTGTTGGTTATCCCAATAGAGGTCTCAGTAGTGGTCCCGTTGGTTATCCCGGTAGAGGTCTCAGTTGTGGTCCTGTTGGTTATCCCGGTAGTGGTCTCAGTAGTGGTCCCGTTGGTTATCCCGGTAGAGGTCTCAGTAGTGGTCTCAGTAGTGGTCCCGTTGGTTATCCCGGTAGAGGTCTCAGTAGTGGTCTCAGTAGTGGTCCCGTTGGTTATCCTGGTAGTGGTCTCAGTAGTGGTCTCAGTAGTGGTCCCGTTGGTTATCCCGGTAGAGGTCTCAGTAGTGGTCCCGTTGGTTATCCCAGTAGAGGTCTCAGTAGTGGTCCCGTTGGTTATCCCGGTAGAGGTCTCAGTAGTGGTCCTGTTGGTTATCCTGGTAGTGGTCTCAGTAGTGGTCCCGTTGGTTATCCCGGTAGAGGTCTCAGTAGTGGTCCCGTTGGTCATCCCAGTAGAGGTCTCAGTAGTGGTCTCAGCAGTGGTCCTGTTGGTTATCCCGGTAGTGGTCTCAGTAGTGGTCCTGTTGGTTATCCCGGTAGTGGTCTCAGCAGTGGTCCTGTTGGTTATCCCGGTAGTGGTCTCAGTAGTGGTCTCGTTGGTTATCCCGGTAGTGGTCTCAGTAGTGGTCCTGTTGGTTATCCCAATAGAGGTCTCAGTAGTGGTCTCAGTAGTGGTCCCGTTGGTTATCCCGGTAGAGGTCTCAGTAGTAGTCTCAGTAGTGGTCCCGTTGGTTATCTCGGTAGAGGTCTCAGTAGTGGTCTCAGTAGTGGTCCCGTTGGTTATCCCGGTAGAGGTCTCAGTAGTGGTCTCAGTAGTGGTCCCGTTGGTTATCCCGGTAGAGGTCTCAGTAGTGGTCCCATTGGTTATCCCGGTAGAGGTCTCAGTAGTGGTCCTGTTGGTTAACCCGGTAGAGGTCTCAGTAGTGGTCTCAGTAGTGGTCCTGTTGGTTATCCTGGTAGTGGTCTCAGTTGTGGTCCCGTTGGTTATCCCGGTAGAGGTCACAGTAGTGGTCCCGTTGGTCATCCCGGTAGAGGTCTCATTAGTGGTCTCAGCAGTGGTCCTGTTGGTTATCCCGGTAGTGGTCTCAGTAGTGGTCCTGTTGGTTATCCCGGTAGTGGTCTCAGCAGTGGTCCTGTTGGTTATCCCGGTAGTGGTCTCAGTAGTGGTCCTGTTGGTTATCCCGGTAGTGGTCTCAGTAGTGGTCCTGTTGGTTATCCCAATAGAGGTCTCAGTTGTGGTCCTGTTGGTTATCCCGGTAGTGGTCTTAGTAGTGATCCTGTTGGTTATCCCGGAAGACGTCTCAGTACTGGTCCTGGTGGTGGTCCCGTTGGTTATCCCGGTAGAGGTCTCAGTACTGGCCCTGGTGGGGGTCTTGTTGGTTATCCCAGTAGAGGTCCTGGTGGTGGTCTCGTTGGTTAACCCGGTAGTGGTCCTGGTGATGGTCTCATTGGTTATCCCGGTAGAGGTCTCAGTACTGGTCCTGGCGGAGGTCTCATTGGTTATCCCGGTAGAGGTCTCAGTACTGGCCCTGGTGGTTATCCTGGTAGTTGTCTCAGTAGTGGTCTCGTTGGTTATCCCGGTAGTGGTCTCAGAGGTGGTCCCATTGGTTATCCCGGTAGTGGTCTCAGTAGTGGTCTTGTTGGTTATCCCGGTAGTGGTCTCAGTAGTGGTCCAGTTGGTTATCCCGGTAGGGATCTCAGTACTGGTCCTGGTCTCGTTGGTTATCCCAGTAGAGGTCTCAGTAGTGGTCATGTTGGTTATCCCGGTAGTGGTCTCAGTAGTGGTCCTGTTGGTGTTCTCATTGGTTATCCTGGTAGAGGTCTCAGTAGTGGTCCCGTTGGTTATCCCGGTAGAGATCCCAGTAGAGGTCTCAGTAGTGTTCCTGGTGGTGGCCTCGTTGGTTATCCCGGCAGAGGTCTCAGTAGTGGTCTTGTTGGTTATCCCTGTAGTGGTCTCAGTAGTGGTCCTGTTGGTGTTCTCATTGGTTATCCCGGCAGAGGTCTCAGTAGTGGTCTCGTTGGTTATCCCGGTAGAGGTCTCAGTACTGGTCCTGGTGGTGGTTTCGTTGGTTATCCCAGTAGTTATCCCGGTAGTGGTCCTGGTGGTGGTCTCGTTGGTTATCCCGGTAGAGGTCTCAGTACTGGCCCTGGTGGTGGTCTCGTTGGTTATCCCGGTAGAGGTCTCAGTACAGGCCCTGGTGGTTATCCTGGTAGTGGTCTCAGTAGTGGTCTCGTTGGTTATCCCGGTAGTTATCCCGGTGGAGGTCCTGGTGGTGGTCTCGTTGGTTATCCCGGTAGTGGTCTCAGTAGTGGTCCCATTGGTTATCCCGGTAGTTATCCCGGTGGAGGTCCTGGTGGTGGTCTCGTTGGTTATCCCGGTAGTGGTCTCAGTAGTGGTCCCATTGGTTATCCCGGTAGTTATCCCGTTAGTGGTCCTGGTGGTGGTCTCATTGGTTATCCCGGTAGAGGTCTCAGTAGTGGTCCTGGTGGTGGTCCCATTGGTTATCTAGGTGGTGGACCCGGTAGCATCGGTGGGAATCTTCCCAGCCATCAAGATGCACTCCCTGGCGGAGGAGGTGAGACTAGACCTCCAGGCAGAGCGGTATGTGGAGAAGGATGACTGGACCTCCAGGCAGAGTGGGACATGGAGGAAGTGAGACTGGACCCCCAGGCAGAGTGGGACATGGAGGAAGTGAGACTGGACCTCCAGGTAGAGTGAGACATGGAGGAAGTGAGACTGGACCTCCAGGCAGAGTGGGACATGGAGGAGGACGACTGGATGGATGGACAGCCACCAGGCACAGTAAAGTCACCGACACGGTAAAGACAAATACAGAACAGTGTCCTCTGTCATTCCCTCACTTCCTTTTTATAAATGGGTTGTGGAAAAGCGTACACAGCCACCAGAGGACTGACATATGAAAAACATAACCAGCACTCAAAAATTAAATATAGGGAAGTGGTTACAGGGATGGGGATTTGGGAAGAGGGTCTGTTACTAGAAGTGTTTACAGGGACTAGGATTTGGGAAAAGGGTCTGTTACGAGAAGTGGTTACAGGGCTGGGGATTTAGGAAGAGGGTCTGTTACTAGAAGTGGTTACAGGGATGGGGATTTGGGAAGAGAGTCTGTTACTAGAAGTGGTTACAGGGCTGGGGATTTGGGAAGGGGGTCTGTTACTAGAAGTGGTTACAGGGATGGGGATTTGGGAAGAGGGTCTGTTACTAGAAGTTGTTACAGGGATGGGGATTTGGGCGGAGGGTCTGTTACTAGAAGTTGTTACAGGGATGGGGATTTGGGAAGAGGGTCTGTTACTAGAAGTGGTTACAGGGATGGGGATTTGGGAAGAGGGTCTGTTACGAGAAGTGGTTACAGGGATGGGGATTTGGGAAGAGGGTCTGTTACTAGAAGTGGTTGCAGGGATGGGGATTTGGGAAGAGGGTCTGTTACTTGAAGTGGTTACAGGGACAGGGATTTGGGAAGAGGGTCTGTTACTAGAAGTGGTTACAGGGATGGGGATTTGAGAAGAGGGTGTGTTACTAGAAGTGGTTGCAGGGATGAGTATTTGGGAAGAGGGTCTGTTACTGGTTGTGGTTACAGGGACGGGGGTTTGGGAAGAGGGTCTGTTACTAGAAGTGTTTACAGGGACTGGGATTTGGGAAGAGGGTCTGTTACTAGGAGTGGTTGGAGGGATGAGTATTTGGGAAGAGGGTCTGTTACTAGAAGTGGTTACAGGGATGGGGATTTGGGAAGAGGGTCTGTTACGAGAAGTGGTTACAGGGATGGGGATTTGGGAAGAGGGTCTGTTACTGGTTGTGGTTACAGGGATGGGGATTTGGGAAGAGGGTCTGTTACTAGAAGTGGTTACAGGGGATGGGGATTTGGGAAGAGGGTCTGTTACTAGAAGGGGTTACATGGATGGGGATTTGGGAAGAGGGTCTGTTACTAGAAGTGGTTACAGGGGATGGGGATTTGGGAAGAGGGTCTGTTACTAGAAGTGGTTACAGGGGATGGGGATTTGGGAAGAGGGTCTGTTACTAGAAGTGGTTACAGGGATGGGGATTTGGGAAGAGGGTCTGTTACTAGAAGTGGTTACAGGGATGGGGATTTGGGAAGAGGGTCTGTTACTAGAAGTGGTTACAGGGATGGGGATTTGGGAAGAGGGTCTGTTACTAGAAGTGGTTACAGGGATGGGGATTTGGGAAGAGGGTCTGTTACTAGAAGTGGTTACAGGGATGGGGATTTGGGAAGAGGGTCTGTTACTTGAAGTGGTTACAGGGATGGGGATTTGGGAAGAGGGTCTGTTACTGGTTGTGGTCACAGGATGGATATTTGGGAAGAAGGTCTGTTACAGGTTGTGGTTACAGGGACGGGGGTTTGGGAAGAGGGTCTGTTACTAGAAGTGTTTACAGGGACTGGGATTTGGGAAGAGGGTCTGTTACTAGAAGTGGTTACAGGGATGGGGATTTGGGAAGAGGGTCTGTTACTAGAAGTGGTTACAGGGATGGGGATTTGGGAAGAGGGTCTGTTACTGGTTGTGGTTACAGAGATGGGGATTTGGGAAGAGGGTCTGTTACTAGAAGTGGTTACAGGGGATGGGGATTTGGGAAGAGGGTCTGTTACTGGTTGTGGTTACAGGATGGGGATTTTGGGAAGAAGGGTCTGTTACTGGTTGTGGTTACAGGATGGGGATTTGGGAAGAGGTCTGTTACTGGTTGTGGTTACAGGGATGGGGCTTTGGGAAGAGGGTTTTACTAGAAGTGGTTACAGGGATGGGGATTTGGGAAGAGTTCTGTTACTGGAAGTGGTTACAGGGATGGGGATTTGGGAAGAGGGTCTGTTACTTGAAGTGGTTACAGGGATGGGGATTTGGGAAGAGTTCAGTTACTAGAAGTGGTTACAGGGATGGGGATTTGGAAGAGGTCTGTTACTGGAAGTGGTTACAGGGATGGGGATTTCGGAAGAAGTTCAGTTACTGGAAGTGGTTACAGGGATGGGGATTTCGGAAGAAGTTCAGTTACTGGAAGTGGTTACAGGGACGGGGATTTCGGAAGAAGTTCAGTTACTGGAAGTGGTTACAGGGATGGGGATTTCGGAAGAAGTTCAGTTACTGGAAGTGGTTACAGGGACGGGGATTTCGGAAGAAGTTCAGTTACTGGAAGTGGTTACAAGGATGGGGATTTGGGAATACGTTTCACCCCGATTATGACTCCCCCTCCTTGCCCTAGCTTCTTGACTCCAGAAGACCTTGTTGGTTTACCATAAAACTGTGTTAATTAGTGATGTTGTTTGCTGGAATTTTTCTGCATGCATGTGTGCGTTTGTGTGCCAAGGTGAAAGAGTAGCAGGGGTCAGGATGGATGTTTCCTGTTGTCTCTGTCAGTTTCCCAGCAGTGTTTAGGAAAGTTAAGAGTAACATCCTGGGCTGTGTTTAGTTTTGGGTACGGAGATCAGACCACCGTCATCTATAATACAGAGAGATTCAAATAATCCAGGTTACAGATGTTGGCACTAGAGAGACTGAGACACACACACACACACACACACACACACACACACACACACACACACACACACACACACACACACACACACACACACACACGAATGCATCACTTATCTGAAGTTAAGCCCACATTTATTGATTCGTGGAATATGGCCAAAAGCTCGGAGCAACTCTCCTCTTAGTGAAAAAGACTGGTCAACGCTGCCTCGATGGTATCACAGTACACTGAGTAACAATGTTTTGTACACTCAGTGTATATTCCACAGCCAATCCTGTCACTACGGTTGCATTTGGGTCCAAATTGCTGGCCCACAGGGTTTCCATTGTACAACCTATAGATAGGGAACAGGGCATCATCACAGTGGACATAATCACAGTGAACGATACTGTCAGACATCAAAATCATATCAAATAAAATTGCATTGGTTGCATACAGATATTTATGCTATTGCGGGTGTAGCAAAATGTTTGTGTTCCTAGCTCCAACAGTGCAGTAATATCTAACAAAACAATAACCACAAATCTAAAAGTAAAATAATGGAATTAAGAAATATATAAATATTAGGATGAGTAATGTTGGAGTCCGGAGTACATACAGCGCATTCAAACTCCTTGACTTTTTCAACATTTTGTTACGTTTCAGCCTTATTCCAAAACGGATAAAAATGATTCTCATCAATCTAAACACAGTACCCCATAATGACAAAGCAAAAACAAGTTCAGATTTTTTTTCAAATGTATTAGAAATAAAACACAGAAATATTAAATTTACATAAGTATTCAGATCCTATACTCGGTACTAACTAGGCTGGATGGGGAGCGTCGCTGCACAGCTATTTTCAGGTCTCTCCAGTGATGTCTGATCGGGTTCAAGTTCGGGTTCTGGTTGGGCCACTCAAGGACATTCAGAGACTTGACCCGAAGACACTCCTGTGTTGTCTTGGCTGTAAAATGGTCAAGGGGTCAGAATATTCTCAGAATGCACTGTATATACTATATAAATGAGATGTTCAACGAGCAGGTACACACACACACACACACACACACACACACACACACACATATAAAAGTATGTGATGGGATGTATAAAGTGAAGAACAAACACCATTGTAAATACAACCCATATTTATGTTTATTTATTTTATCTTGTGTCCTTTAACTATTTGTACATTGTGTATATATATATATAATATGACATTTGTAATGTCTTTACTGTTTTGAAACTTTTGTATGTGTAATGTTTACTGTTCATTTTTGTTGTTTTTCACCTTATATATTCACTTTGTATGTTGTCTACCTCACTTGCTTTGGCATGTTTCCCATGCCAATAAAGCCCTTGAATTGAAATTGAATTGAATTGTATATACATTATGGACAGTATGTGGATAGAATATGTAGTATATCTGAAGAATACGTAGATAGTATATGTACAGCAATAGTTGAATAGCATGGCCTTGACTGGAATACAGGATATACATATGTAATGGTAAAACAGTATGTAAAGTGACCAGTGTTCTATCATTAAAATGACCAGTGCTCCATGTCAATGTACATAGGGCAGCAGCCTCTAAGGTGCAGGGTTGAGTAACCAAGCGGTAGCCGGCTAGTGACGGCAACTAAGTTCAGGACATGATACTGATGGGAGGCCGGCTAGTAATGGCTAATTAACAGTTTGATAGACCTGAGATAGAAGTTGTTTTTCAGTCTCTCGTCACAACTGTGATACACCTGTACTGACCTAAACAGGCCGTGGCTCGGGTGGCTGACATCCTTGATGATTTTCTTGGACTTCCTGTGACACAGAGTGCTGTAGATGTCCTGGAGGGCTGGCAGTGGGTCCCCGGTTATGCGTTGAGCAGACCGCACCACGCTCTGGAGAGCTCTGCTGTTGTGGACGGTGCAGTTGCCTTGACAGGATGCTCTCAATTGTGCATCTGTAAAAGTTTGTGAGGTTCTTAGGGGCCAAGCCAAATTTCTTCAGCCTCCTGTGGTTGAAGAGGAGCTGTTGCGCCTTCTTCACCACACTGTATGTAGATGGAACACTTCAGATTGTCAGTGGTATGTACTCTGAAGAACTTGAAGCTTTTCTCCTTCTCCACTGTGGCAGTGGGTCTAGGGTGTCGGATAAGGTGGAGGTGATATGATCCTTAACTAGCCTCTCAAAGCACTTCACGATGACAGAAGTGAGTGCTACGGGGCGATAGTAATTTTGTTCAATTACCTACGCCTTCTTGGGGACAGGAACAATGGTGGACATCTTGAAGAAAGTGGGGACAGACTGGGATAGGGAGAGATTGAATATGTCCGTAAACACGCCAGCTAGCTGGCCTGAGCATGCTCTGAGGATGCGGGACGGGATGCCGGCAGCCTTGTGAGGGTTAACACGTTTAAATGTCTTACTCACGTTGGCCACGGAGAACGAGAGCTCACAGTCCTCGGGAGCCGCCCAGGTGTGTGCCACAATGCTGATGTTTCACAATTAGATTGTGAAGTAATGAGATGTACAGGCCTAACAGAAAATCAAACAGTCAACAGTTACTCTGAGAGTTTCACTGAGTCACAATTTTAAATGGAAAACTACTGTCAGGAGCTGCTATTAAATCATTGACTTTCCAACCCCAGCCTCTCTCTCTCTCACACACACACCCTGGCTGGCCCTACCTAGCTGTCTACAGCTGGACAGCCGACCGCCTCCCCAGCGTCCCCACTGCCCTGGGTAACCACCCCACTCTGCCCTCTCAGCCAGCCAGCCAGCCAGGGAGAGCCAGAACCACAGCTACAGTTAGAGCCAGTGGCCGGCAGGACAAAGCCAAGCAGAATTAGGTGAAAGGTGATCCAGCCCATACAGGAGGGGGTAGTCCTCCTGCGTCTCTGGCTGCTAACCTGTGCAACTATTTCCCCCTCTCAGGCACACATACAGTAACATCTCTTCCACACAGACCTACCTGGGTTCAAATCATGCTTCAGTTGTGATGAATTGAGTTTGCATCCCACAACGGAACCAACACGATAGTCCCAAAAGTGCAAATCCCGCACTTTAGGCAAGCTCAAACACATGTTTAAAACAATTACTATTTAAACCAAGATTCTGGCCTGGATCCCGCATGAGTATTCACAGTTTGAAACTGAAAACCTTCGGTTATTCACAGTCTGAAACTAAACTCCTTCGGTTTCCTTGAGTGAAAGTCCAGGGCTCATTCTCCTTCTTTCCTATGTACTCCCAGTTCAGTTCAATCTGTAGGCTTTTACTGTACTGGCTGTACTGCACTTGACAGGTTCTACTGACTACATTAGTAGAAGGTACTTTAAAAGGTTATACATGTCTGAATGAAAGATTCACAGATGCACCTGGGCTTAGATAGGCTGATGAAATAGGAATGGAGTTTGAATCGATTGGAATGGAATTCAAATACATCTGTTGAGATAAGTGGAATGACACAGATCAAAGATGTTCTTCTGCTAGAATCGCAGAGGACAGATAAGCCTAGATTTGAGTACACAGGGGCGGTGTCTGACGGAGGTGAAATGAATCACTTGTGAAAGCGTAATGAGGAAACATGAAGATTCCAGTGACGCATATTCTGACAGGAACATGACCTTTATGGGGAAAGAAAGCTCCCGTACTGTCCATATCTGGGGGAATTTTATAGGATGTGCGTCATGACACCGGAGAATTGATAACGACATCACAAAGTATGGATGTGGAGTTCTTTATTGGTCACTCTAAACTTCTAATATCAAACTAATTGAATCTTACCTGCAGATAGCTATCAGACTCGCATGTGAGAATTATTGTGTTACCCTTTGATGAAGGGGGTTCAGGTTCTGAGAAACTTGCTTGGAAAATGGCCTCCATCTCGTACATCTCACATTGGTCAGGAATATGAGGAACATCACCTTCAACAAACTGTCAGCCCTGACGCTACTGAGAAAGGCTTTATGCATAAATTGTGCATATAATTACAGTACACTGCACTGTTAATATTCTCATAGTAGGCTTAGTTGCAAATCAGTTGTGAATACTTGCAGGCGTCGCAAATCCTTGCAGGAGGCTATAGGACTATTATGGTAACACTTTACATACTTAAAAGGATTTATAAAGAGGTTATATGTAGGCCTAACATATAAACTTTCCATAATTATCAACTACATATAAAACCTTTATCCTTAAAGTATACCTAATTTTAAGTGTTACCACAAGTTTGAGCTGCTGTGTTGCTCTTTTCCACTAAACCGGAATGAAAAGAAACCAGTGTCTACCCATTCCTTGAGATCTTGGTAGAGGTTTGTGTGCACAGCCCAGGGCCAGGCAGGATAATGTTTAGTTTCCAACTCTAAAACCCAGGAGAGGAAGTCCATCAAGCTTGCCCAACTTGCCACTAGAAGAATACATGCCACTACTCCTCCTGCCTGCCTCACTTTCACTTCCACATTCAGTCTCATAAATTACCGTGCTGCAACTCTTCTCCCATCCTCTAATTTACAACAGAATGCTAGCAGGCTTTCCTGTGCTAAATCACCAGGACACTTTGTGCAAACTGGGTTGTATGACAGAGAAGAGGGAGCTGTTGGTCAGGCTAGGTTATAGCCTTAGCCTACATATGAGCACATCAGCTGAATAAATGCAGAGCAATATTCTCTGACTCAATTGAATAACAACTGCATCTCAAGCAGCAGAGACCTTCAGCGAGCGATGCCCGCCACTAACCCTCCCTCACACACACACACACACACACACACACACACACACACACACACACACACACACACACACACACACAGGGACATTTTTGAGGTAGTGGCTTCACATTGATGAACAGAGACAGCAGGGGGCTCTCAGAGGGAATTTAATATGACTTTTAGAAAATTGTCAGCAATAAGATTCCAGGAGGATAAGATTACTGAGGATGGATGGAAAAGCAATCTTGGGCACAACCATGAATGATGGTATGTAGAGAGAACCCTCTCTCATATGGTGTGTAATCCCCAACATTTCAAAATGAATGATCGGGAGAACCAACATTTTTACTGTTTAAATGCACATAATATTGAAATTCCCTTTAAATGTGAAAAAGATCTGGTTGAGTGGTCGTTGGCTAAATCTTTGGATGCACGAATGACACATCATGGAAAAATACAAAATATGTTTTATTTTACACATACTCCAGGTAGACCATACAATAATATATTTATTTTTATTTTTAAATGCAGCAAGGCAGACACACAAAGTTAAGATGATGCCTTTCACTTGTCAGTCTAGTAGACACATGATGCTGCCAGTCTAGTACACACACACACATGATGCTGCCAGTATAGTACACACATGATGCTGCCAGTCTAGTACACACGATGCCCTTCACTCACCAGTCTAGTACACACATGATGCTGCCAGTCTAGTAGACACATGATGCTGCCAGTCTAGTACACACACACATGATGCCAGTCTAGTACACACATGATGCCAGTCTAGTACACACACGATGCCCTTCACTCATGATGCCCAGTCTAGTACAGATGCTCTACACTCCCATGATGCCAGTCTAAGATGCAGTTTAAGACATGGGCCAGTCTAAACTGATGTCCCTAAATGATGCTGCCAAACCCATTCCCTGATGCCAGTTTACACACACATGATGCCAGTCTAGTAAGATGCCCTTCACTCATCTAGCACTAATAAGACAGTTTAAGACATGGGCCCTAAACTATGTCCCAAATGGAAACCCATTCCCTACTTTATTGATCGTAAGATGAATGCACTAATTTCGGGGTGGCAGGTAGCCTAGTGGTTAGAGCGTTGGGCCAGTAACCAAAAAGGTTGCTAGATCGAATACCTGAGCTGACAAAGTAAAAATCTGTCATTCTGCCCCTGACCAAGGCAGTTAACTCACTGTTCCCCGGTAGGCCGTCATTGTAAGGAAGAATTTGTTCTTAACTGACTTGCTTAGTAAAAATAAATATGTAACTCGCTCTGGCTAAGAGCTTCTGCTAAATTACTAAAAATGTGTATAGAAAAATAGGGTGCCATTTGGGTCACAGAAGCCCATCGAACCATCTTTTCATAGGACAACCCTGTTTTTATTGAGACAGCATATTGATTTGAGGAACTGTACTTTAAGGCCGAATTCGTGTTTGTGAAGAAACCAAAGCACGCAGATTGACCACATGAAAACTACCACTTGCCAGTCTGCCTCGCTGTCATGTGACAGTTTAATTCATTGTCATGTGTAACGGATGTGAAATGGCTAGCTAGTTGGCTTGACTGTTGTTGATGTGTGCAGAGGGTCCCTGGTTCACGAGCGGGTATGGGCGAGGGGAAGGTCTAAAATTATACTGTTACACATGCAAGGTAGGCATAACCTCATCCCCAGATAAGGGCACACAGCTTGGGGAGAACCCCTGTTTTTGTTAAGACAGTATATTGATGCATTAGCCCAGTGGTCCCAGCGCTGTAATGCTATTGCCAATTCTGTTGCTGTCATTTGACATGCCAAACATTGTTTGGAATGCAGCGCTAGCCAATCATCACATTTATTGTTCTATGCGATGTGCCATTCCAAAATGGCTGCAGTGGCAACCACTACATAGCATGAGGACAAAAAAGGAAGTTTCTAGGGGGGGAAAATTTAGCAGTGTGGATAACCGCAACATTTGAAGTACAGTGGCATATCCCATCCCTGCATTGAGGGATGTAACCATGACTGCGTTCTGACCCCAGTGCAGCTCAGTGTGACCAAGCGTAACGGTAGGGCGGGTATCTTCTGGCAAGCTAGCTGTTCACATCAGACACACTAGCTACTTGCTGTATAGGCACTGCTCTAGCATACCACTATTCTTGTGAAATGCTTACCTTTTGTCCAGTATCTCATTAATTAATTTAGAAAATGCACTTGTGTTCATTAGGTAAGACTCCAAAAAGTTACAGTAGAAAAACTTTGCAGAAGTATAGCGCTTCCTAGTGACTGTTACGTACAACAACGGAAGTCAGGAAGCAGGTGCAGAAGGTGAGTTTAAAAATGAATAAATGCAGAACAAGAAAAGCATACAGAACGTGAAACAAAACAGTACTACCTAGTGAACCATGGCTACTGAGGGCTAAATAAAGGGAGAGAAATCAAGGAAATAATGATGTCCAGGTGTGGGTAATGATGGTTGCCAGGGCCGGTGGTCAGTTGACCTGCGACGTTGAGCACTACAGTGAGTCATTCAAAGCAAACCATGAGCGAGACTGACAATCTGTTAAACCAATTCCATATCAAAAACATCAAATGTGATCTATAATGAAATAGAATAGGTCAGTCGGTCTGTCTGTGTACAGAGACCTGTTTCCAGAGGAAAAATGAGTAATCCAGGGAGTGTGGAAAAAGAGAGCCCCCATTGGTCTGGCATGTCTCTTGGATTCTCCTGACAAAACATGTGGAAACAGACTAGCTAGGGCTGTAGCTGTTGTAGCTCACTGATGGGAACATAAGACTGCAGGTGATTTCTGCTCTTAGTGCCAAGATCAATCATCCCTAATAAGAACACCAGGCGGCTGACGACTAAACAAGTTTTCACCAAGTGGGGTTCCCGGAACTATTGACATCTTTCTAAATCCTGTGTTATGCTCTCTGAAATGATGTCATAATGTTCATGTTGCCTCGTGACAACAATATATAAACACAGAATCTTGTCCTTACAGGAGTCTCCTCCATGGTAGTGGTGGAAATGTACCCAATTATCATAAAGGTAAAGATACCTTAATAGAAAATGACTCAAGTTAAAGTGAAAGTAACCTAGTAAAATACTACTTTAGTAAAAGTCTAAAAGTTTTTTTTTTAAATGTACTTAAGTACAGTGGTAGAAAAAAGACTCAATTGTCATAGTTAAGTAAAAGCACAAAATAAAAGTAAATGCTATACATCAAATTCCTGATATTAAGCAAACCAGATGGCACAATATAACTTTTTATATAATTTAGAAACACAGTATTTGTGTTTAGTGAGTCCAACAGATAAGAGGCAGTAGGGATGACAACACATTATATTGACAGGTGTGTGAATTGGACCATATTACGCTTCTGCCTGAGAATTCGAAATGTAATGAGTACTTTTGGGTGTCAGGGAAAATGCGTGGGAGTAAAAGTACATATTTTCTTTAGAAATGTAGTGGAGCAAAAGTCAAAGTTGTCAAAAATATAAATAGTAAAGTACAGATACCCTCTAAAGTACAGATACCATTTAAAGTATTTTTACTTAAGTGCTTTAGGCTACACCATGGTACTAAGACAAACTACAGCACCCAACACAATGACAAATATGCTCTATAGATAAGAGTGGATTTTTAACCTATGGAGCTCTAACCCATATAAATAGATGAGTCAATCTAATTCTATGGTCTATTCGAGTCATTCTAATTCTATTGAATCATTCTAATTCTATGGGTACATTAGAGTCATTCTAATTCTATGGGTACATTAGAGTCATTCTAATTCTATGTGCCATCATATGATCCTCCAGCAAAGGCTGGTTTATGCATTATATTGTTGTTTGATGTATTTGGACAAGACCAATAAAATGTACTCTAATATGCATTATACCCCCATCTCTTTTGCTATTCTATGCCTAATATGTGTAAGTGGTATGAAATATGAAGAGTTGTGAGTCTCAGGATGGGTGAGAGTGATCTCTTGAAGATCGCGCCCGTGAAGCAAATGTTGAACGGTTGAATGGATAGATGGATTGCATTATTAGCTGCTGCCTGCCTCAGCCCTTTCTCTATTATGGTCAGTATGTACACTACCATTCAAAAGTTTGGGGTCACTTAGAAATGCCTTTGTTTTTGAAAGAAAATACATTTTTTTGTCCATTAAAATAACATCAAATTGATCAGAAATACAGTGTTGACATTGTTAATGTTGACTATTGTAGCTGGAAACGGCTGTTTATGGACTATCTACATAGGTGTACAGAGGCCCATTATCAGCAACCATCACTCCTGTGTTCCAATGGGATGTTGTGTTAGCTAATCCAAGTTTATAATTTTAAAAGGCTAATTGATCATTAGAAAACCCTTTTTCAACTATGTTAGCACAGCTGAAAACTGTTGTGGTGATTAAAGAAGCAATAAAACTGGCCTTCTTTAGACTAGTTGAGTGTCTGGAGCATCAGCATTTGTGGGTTCGATTACAGGCTCAAAATGGCCAGAAACAAAGCACTTTCTTCTGAAACTCGTCAGTCTATTCTTGTTCTGAGAAATTAAAGCTATTCCATGCAAGAAATTGACAACAACGCTGCATACTACTCCCTTCACAGAACAGCGCAAACTGTCTCTAACCAGAATAGAAAGAGGAGTGGGAGGCCCCGGTGCACAACTGAGCAAGAGAACAAGCACCGGGGCCTCCCACTCCTCTTTCTATTCTGGTTAGAGCCAACTGTGTTGTGAGACAAAACTACACATTTTGGAGTGGCCTTTTATTGTCCCCAGCACAAGGTGCACTTGTGTAATGATCATGCTGTTTAATCAGCTTCTTGATATGCCACACCTGTCAGGTGGATGGATTATCTTGGTAAAGGATAAATGCTCACTAGCAGGATGTAAACAAATTTGTGCACAACATTTGAGAGAAATATTTTTTGTGCGTATGGAACATTTCTGGGATCTTTTATTTCAGCTCATGGAACATGGGACCAACACTTTACATATTGTGTTTATATTTTTGTTCAGTGTATAATGTGTTAAATACCCAGTCTGACCATCATCAAGCCCTGTCATCCCTGGTCTCAACGATCACGTTCATTATAGTTTGTCAGGAGGTGGGATAGTCCCCCTGTTGGAGCGATACCAATCCATTCAACATTGTTTGATTTGGATAAAGTTGAGCAAACCAATGGGCTATAGTTATGCACATGCATTACACAAGGTAAGAACAAGATACACCAGCTGCTGAAACATGTTTTTCATGGCAATACACTTTCAGTTTATATTAAAACACTTCTACTTCTGGGAACCTTTCTTGACTAACGTTTGGCACACGTCTAGGTAGATCATTATTACATTGTACTGATAAAATAAGCTATTTGTTTGGTTATTTGAACTTTCTCCTGTACACGGACAGTTCATTATCCTCTCTGCAATTCGATCAACTTTTGTCGTTTTAATTTATTTATCAAAGTTATCTCTTTATTTAGTGCCTGTTTTGCAAGATCCAATCAGTACTCTGTATTCTTCTCTGGTCGGGGTTGACAGAGCATTAGAACAAGTCTTATAGTGCTAAACATTGCAGTCCATATAGGTGAATGCAATACAATAGCTTTGTTTAATTGCTACCATGGAAAATATGACCAGAATGGTCTCACAACCAAGTATAATGGGGAGAAGTGTATGTTGCACAATGTATACTGTTTAATGGGGGGGTTGGGGAGGTTGAAAGGAAGAGGTGGGGGAGATTTTGATAATTTCCAAAAGGAAAATAATCCACCCCCACCTCTTCCTCTACTCTCTCTCTGCCTTCCTCTCCCTCATCCTCTCTCTCTCTCTCTCTCTCTCTCTCTCTCTCTCTCTCTCTGAGTCCCAGCCCCTGAAGGTGTCATAACTGTGTTCTCTCTCTCCCTCTCTATCACCGCCTTTCAGATCTTTAAAAGCTGCTGCTTTGCTGTGTCTCGGTCTCCGTTTGTCTCCTCTAGCACTGCAGAGGACTCCTGGCTGTCTTGAGATTAAACCGGCTAAGCATCAAGCAAAGCTGAAGAGACGGAAAGAAGACGGAGAAACAGGAGAGAAGAAATAGCATTAGCCACATTTGACTGAGAGAGGGAGGGAGAAAGAGAGAGTGTGGAGCTGAACCTGAGACCTGGACAGAAAATGCCTCTCCTTTCTAACTTTATGACTATTATCTTGTTGATGATTGCTCACTGCGGATCTTCGACTCTAGCTAACCGTTTGGGACCCTACAAGGGTTGTTTCTCGTGTAAAGAACCAGGTCGGGCCCCCCGCGACCATATTGGGCAGGCAGGCAGTACATCAATGTTGGTCCAGGGAGAGCCCTGTGGTGTGTACACCATGAGCTGTGCCAAGGGGCTGCGCTGCGTGCCTCTTCCTCAGGAACACAGCCCTCTCCAGGCTCTGTTGCAGGGCAGGGGCTTCTGCACCAAGCACAGCAGGACCAGTCCCACGGAGAGGCCCCACCCCACAGGTAAGACTGAGACACACACCACCAGCACCTCTAATAGTATTCAATTCAGCTCTGTGTTGTGTGTGTTAGGGCAATTATACTACAGATTAGTTTATTAAGGGGGTAGCTGTGGTAGCATGTAGTAGGACACACAATCTCTCATCATCAGTGTGAATATTGTATGTGATGTTGGCATGCACCAAATAGAAATGCTATTACTGTATTATCATATGAGTATGACATTTAATGTTAGATGCATGACAAGCACTAAACATGGATTTGAAAGGGCTGCATGGTCTTGATTTCTATGCTGCAGTGTCTCTGGAGTCATGTGACTAGGGTTGCACAATTCCGGGAACTTTCCATAAATTCCCTGGTTTTCCAGAATCCTGGTTGGAAGTTTCCTATTTTCCAACTGGGATTTCAGGAAACCAGGGAATTTATTGAAAGTTCCTGGAATTTTGCAATCCTACTTGTGATCTAAATCTAATTTGAGGGACTTTGGAACTAGAAGTCTCAAACGTTGCCTTGAGCATCATATCATCAGTCATGGAATAAATGGAATTTAGGCTACACTATGATGAACAGACATTTGTGAGGATCTGTTAAGGCATATTAGTACGTAGTAGCTTGTGTAAATATGTGTGTGTGTGTAAGTATGTGTGTTTGTGTAGGTATGATACATGTGATGTGTATGGTTATGGTACTGTACATGCATTTCAAAGAGAGGTTGTGATCTGTGTGTGTGCATTTTCTTGACAGCACTGAATGAGTGTCACGCTGTCACCCACATTCAGATTATGCTGCTTTTCATTGCAAGCTCTCCACCTACTGTTCAGACTAAGCCACTGCGATCCCTTAGTGAGGACATACTACAGGAACTATACTCATGGGAAATATACACCGGTATCCAGTATATGCTTGATGATTCATGTCTTGTAACAGCTTGAAATAAAATACTTCTAACTTATATAATGATATTAGAGATGGGTTAAGGTTCCTAATAATGCCGTGATTTAATGCATTATTGTTAATATGCTGCTCTCTCCTATAGGTCCACATCCTTCACATAGTGGTGAAATAGAAAAGGTATGTTTTATCCAAGTATGAAGATAATAATGATTTCTATGTACACTTACTCACACTTGCTTAAATGTGAGAAAACATGTAGAGCTGATTACATAATGTGTTCATATTCATACAGATAGATACTGTATGATGGAAGGAGCCTGGGAGAGTTAGTTATTACTGAAGCTGCTGTGCTATCTGGGTGATACAGTGACAGCATTCTGCAGCCATATGGGGCATGATGTGTCTGCAGCTGCGTGGCAGAACTAATAAGCCATGATGTGAGTCAGTCAAGTTTAGACTCGACTGTGGTGGCCTTGGATTTTTCACTTTACAAAAGGAGGTTGATCTGCGATCAAACACAACACACAATTTGTTTCTACAATTTAACAAATATAGTGCATTCGGAATGTCTTTTTTTTCCACATTTTGTTACGTTACAGCCTTATTCTAAAATGTATTAAATTGTTTTTTCCCCTCACCAATCTACACACAATACCCCCATAATGACAAAGCAAAGAAATGTTATGAATACTTTCCCGAATGCACTGTACTGTCTATATCGTTACAGTTGCTTCAAACCACTGTCTCAGTGACCTGAAAAGGCACAGCCTTTGTCTAACAATATCATTATATAATGAATGACATGATAGTATGTGATATATAATATGTTTAGCTTCTGGCTTCATGCTCCATCACTGACATACATGTCCTATGATATCCACACATGTTGTAGCTACTTCAATAGGCTACTTAAGGGCTCTCTGCATTTTCTGTCATTTAATAAGCATTTCTGCTTGTGTAGTTACTGTATTGACCAATGTGTAGTTACTGTATTCATCAATGTATAGTTACTGTATTTATCAATGTGCAGTTATCGTATTCATCAAGGCGTAGTTACTGTATTTATCCATGTATAGTTACTGTATTTATCAATGTTTAGTTACTGTATGAATCAATGTGTAGTTACTATTTTTATCAAGGTGTAGTTACTGTGTTTATCAATGTATCCTTGTTCTGTTTAGGCACCCTGCCGTAAGCTGCTCAATAGTGTTCTGCGTGGTGTTGAGCTCACTATCTTCCTGTCTGATCGTGACATCTATATCCCCAATTGTGATACTCTGGGCTTCTACAGGAAAAAGCAGGTAGATACAGAGCGACATGTTTGCTGACGTGAATATTTGCATGTGTATGTATATTTGCCTGTGTATGTGTTTATGCTATCCATCTATTTAATTGCATAATATCTCTCTAATTAGTTGCATGCTATCCCTCTATTTAATTGCATGCTATCTCTTTATTTAGTTGCATGCTATCTCTCTATTCAGTTCAGCCCAAAAATATCTCCACAGCCAGAGGCTCTGGATAAAGAAGACTCTGGGCATGCAGACAATAGTTCTGTGGTATGATGACATATCATTCTCTCTCCTGTCACAAAACACAGTGTCGTTCCTCCAAGGGTATACAGCGTGGCCTCTGTTGGTGTGTGGACGAGCTGGGTACCGCCTTGTCCTCACGTGCCAGCGAAGACGGCACTTTACCATGCGATGGAGATTGAGGGAGGTCTCTGTCCCACAACTTTGAGCCTAGAGGAGGGGAATAGGAGGAGGAGGACCAGGACATGGAGAGGGGGTGGCTTTAGCTTGTGCTAGACACTGCCTCGACAGGAGAAACCAGGGATTAACCACTTCCTATGGAAATTACCCAAAATTAGGTTACAGTCCTCTAGTCAAGAAACATCTCAACAAAGACACACACCTACAGTACTACAGTAGCAATATCCAGCTTAATGTTCAACAGTTTGCAGCTACAATACCAGTCCTCTGAATCATTCAGTGTGACAATGTGCTATAGTTTACCTAGCTCACATTACCACTTTGTTATTCACTGCCTCAACTAACTGATATCTCAGCTGTATTTCTCCATAATTAACTCCCTGGCTCTTATCCTGGCTTCGTCCGTTCGTTGTAGATGTTCTGTTTTATAGGATAGCTGACACTGCCTGTGTTTGTTATTGACTCAGTAGGCTGAAATACTGTCACGTTGGTGTTGGTGTGACACAATGTTTGAAAACATGTCTACGTCACCATCCTCTCTCCCTCTCTCCAAAGATACACTGACATTATGATATTTAATTAATACAATATAAGAATATTCCTTTTCTATTTAATTTATTTTGGAATATGTAGTACTGCTTGAATTTGACACTTATCCTATAATCGCGTCAGAAAAACAGTGATGTGAAACAGTCCATTGTTGTTGAAATGACGTTCCGACTGCTCTGATAGCTGATTGTTTGTACATATTTGGGATTTTTGTGGTTGACAGTGTGTTCTGAAGTGGCAGACAAAAGACGCTTATGGCTGTTACGCTTTTCATGAAGTTGTTAAGCATATTTTTATATACATCAATATAATATTTTATATATAAATTGTTGGTTTATTTAATGAACTACAATGCCATGTATTTTTATATTGTCAGCATTTTTTTTTCATTTTTCAAAAAACAGAGGTTATTTTATTTCATTGCTAGGGACAACATTGTGCTTTGGCGGCAGTAGTACCCTCATGGCAAAATTCACCACACACATCTGAGCAATTCAACTGTTATGATTTTTACTTCAAGATTTCTATTTTATTTATACTTTGACCATTTAATATTGGAATGTATCATGGTAATGATTTGCTTTTGGCACATCCTATTACAATGCTCATTTTCATAAATGAAGTTTAAATATGTTACAGTTACTTAATTGTCTTTCCCAAGTCCTCCCAAAAAAACGTTAAATTGTGTGATGAACTGTGTGATTAGATGGTGTCTATTTCCCACCAATCTTGTTGTGCCAATCTCTTTGTTGTGATGCTAGGTCCATGCACAGGGGGCCTGTAAGAGCTCAAATAAAATATAATGATATCAAACTGGATAACAATAAATAAATACATATATTAATATAACAGAGCATTACTGTGTGTATATTTGTGAGCTCCACCAGTGCAGTGGCTGTAGTGGGATTGGATCGCATTCATTTTACAAAGGTGCTTAGTCATAGTCACAGTTTGAAGCACCACACATGTGTAGCAGCCAAATGTAGCACAGCATATCTACTCAGCTAGCCACTTTGTTATCTTATGTCAGAGTTGATTTAAAATCATGGCCCTGATTTGAAGTATTTGTTTTCTGTTCAAATTAAGATCTAATAACTGTCTCTCCAAAAATATCTAATAACTGTACCTCCAGATCAAGTTACAAATAAATCAACAGGTTAGGAATTAATAGAATGAATAGGCATCAGTATGATGCAGGTTTTCTACCATGTCTAGGGGATACAAAGGACCATTTGCTCTGGCACTTACAGTACACAAGGACACATGCCTGTTTCCAAGGAAACCGCATATAATATCCAATTTGTCCATGCATAATAATTTGAGATACAGGTCTCGCAGAAGATGATGCAGGAAAGTAAGCAGCTCCCATTGTTAAATCACACCACATGTCCCGCTTCTGTATCTAGGATGGTTACATTTGCTATTCGTAGGAGAGTGAATATAGGAGACATCACCTTCTCTGTGCACAGAATCAACTATTTAAAATGTGCTCAGATGGAAGACAGATCAAAATGCTATGCCATTAACATTGCTTGTGGTATATCCTCTATTATAAACCGGGTGGTTTGAGCCCTGAATGCTGATTGTCTGAAAGTTGTGGTATGTAAGATCGTATATACCACGGGTATGAAAAAAAAAACTTTTTACTGTTATAATTACATTGGCAATCAGTTTATAAAAGCAATAAGACACCTCTGGGGTTTGTGGTATATGGCTAATGTACCTAGGCTAACGGCTGTATCCAGTCACTCCACGTTGTGCATTATAACAGCTCTTAGCCGTGGTATATTGGCTATATACCACACCCATTCGTGTCATATTACTTACTAATAGCAATGCTGGTGCAATGATTTAGTTATTAGTGGCCAAGGCATATGAGAGATGGTATGTCAGAAGTGCTAACCGAGAGGAGGGTCTGTGTCTCAAATGGCACCCTATTCCCTAGTGCACTATATATTCTGCCCTGGTCAAAAGTAGTGCACTAAATAGGGAATGGTGTCATTTGGGATGCACACATCTCCCCACTGTGGTAGAATCAACGTTGTTTCCACGTCATTTCAACCCCCAAAATCTCTTCAATCTAATTTAGCCATAGGTGGTGGCAGTGGTAACCCATCATTAGGGACAGTGATTTAATAAAGCCTCCATACCAACATGGTCTCTTTTTTGCATTCTTGAGTAAGGCAGCTCCAAAATGAAGGTGTTTCAGCCTAGCTCAGTGCTTTCTGTGGTGGTGGTGGGGCAACCAGTGGAAAATAAGGAGCATAGGGGTTGGTAATGTTCTCTAGTTGCGGCGTGATTGACTCAGTGTCCTGTCACTCATGGAGACTCTACATCACTGTAGAGCTCGAAAATTCAAGCCCCTTGGATGCTGCCATTGAGTTACATTAGAAGTGCCCATCCAAGAAGGCTCAAGGTCATTGGCTACAGATAAAATGACGTCAAATCACGTTATATCTACAGTAGCTTTGATTGGACTGATCATGTCAACATCACACTTTCAAAATCTTAGCTAGCAGTCATTATCATGAATAAAGTAGACAATCTACTGGCAATCCTTTTTAAACCTTGTCATGTGAAGAGAAATAACGAAGAGAAAAGATAGATTAAAATGTATCAGTGCTCATCGGCCATAAACATTACACAACAAGTTGGAAATCGCAAACTCAACAATGAGTGGTTTGGAAGGAATCAGTGGCTAACTGCAAGTATTGCAAAGCAATCACTAGCCTGCTATACAGTGGAGTGGGTGTGTGGTCCCGATTCTCAGTTTAAGTTTCTCTTTTGCAAGCTTAAAATTATAAACATTCAACATTGGCCATGCTGTCAATCCAGCATGATTTCTGCCATTGTAAGTCGGGAACTCAGGCCTCTTTCAAGAGCCACGAGCCATGTTCATGATTCGACCTTGAGTTCCCATTTGTCTTGAAAGCACCATAAATCCAAAGAAGGCCAGACTTTGATGACAAAGCTTGATTACAAAATGTGCTCACGAAGGACCATCGGGTCACCTTCCTGTTCAAGTGAGCACAGTATAACAAGGTGAGTCCAAAAATGTATTGTATGCTGCTGCATACATGATGTAATATGCCAGGGAGATATGTATACTGTAGCTAAGAAAGTAATACTAAGTGTATTTTGTGTAGTAAGCTGTTAGTAGCCAATGTGCCTCTCCCTAATAATCTGATATTTTTTCCCCTCTAATGTTGCCTACTGTTCTGACTTGGTGGTGCACATGTAGCCTATAACCAGTTTTCAGAAATGTAATCATCGAATATTGTAAGAGCTTTCATTGTCAGCTTATATGCCCCCTTTATTTATCATACAGTTCTGACTTGGTGTACAAGGAGAACACTGTAAGAAGAGCCCATGTTCTGAATTCTGTCGCTGTACATTTCAAAAGTGCTGAACAAATAGTTATATTGACTATATTTGTCCTAGCTCGCTCATTAATGTCTTAATCGGAATTATGGGTTGCCTCTTATCCGCTTGTTGCCCGCTTATGCCATAGTTTGTACATATCAATTGTCAGTAGAAACCACATTTGTTTAAGCAAGTCAGCCATATCAGCTATGTTTTTTTTAAAGGCAGGAATTGAGGCTGAATGAACTGTTTCGCTGCCAGACAAGGCTCCACTGACAGCCAGGTGGAGCAGTGGTAAGGTGTTGGGACTGCTGTTGGGACAGATTTATGTAGGCCCTAACAGTTTATGGGAACTGTTTTTCACCGTTATAGTGCAATTCATGTATTGTTTAGTGTTGTGTTGTGTAGTGGTTTTGCTGGCATGCAACGGCCACATTTTTTCAGGGTTTGCCCCACCAAGATGTACATGCTAAAATCGCCACTGGGTGGTGGCCTATATGGGTTGGCAGAAAGTTCTGCACAAAGCACTGCTTTGAGAGAGAGCGCATGAGGGCTGCAATTCCTCTATGATCAATTAATCAAAAAGTACAATTTTGGCTTCAATGGAATACATTAGATACATGACTTAGCTGACTTACTTTCATAGCCTGCTTTTATTCTCAGCATTGCTACAGTAATAGCAGAAATACTGTGAAAGGATAGTTATAGTAAGTAAGAACTCATGAAAGTGACATTATATTATTTGTAACACATATATTTGGTTTATCACACCTGGACAGTTGGACTGCATGTCAGTTCCCCATAATTGTTCGAGAATAGCTGGACTGGAATATATATTGAGTAGACAGACTAATTTGAAATCCAAAATGAGTTTTAGAACAAGCACAAATGTTGCCTACAAATAACTAACCTCAATTTAGAAGGAACAGCTACAGGTGTTGCTGAAATTCTGCGCGTGGCACGGTTAACCTTTGATTTGCATTACGCGGTGACGAGGAAGTCAGTTTGCAAAAGATCAGAATCGGGAGAAGAGAAAATAAAGTTTGAGTTTGCGGAAGATCAGAATCAGGAGATTTTTTTTAAAAGTTCCCAAGCAAGGCAAGCTTCGCGATGGCCTCTATTGGTAACGCTGTTTCCAGTCCAATGGTGATATTGGCCCCAAAAACCAAAACCAAAAAGAAACATTTTGTGCAGCAGAAGGTGAAGGTATTTCGTGCCAGTGACCCAGTCTTGAGCGTTTTTATGTGGGGTGTAAACCATTCGGTGAGTATAACACGTTATGTTGTCACATTGTCCGTTTTGATAACGTTAGCTTAGCCTATTAGCTAGCTAACGTTAACCAACCCAGCTAATTTTGACATTCCGTTAGCTAGTTACCAAGCTAACTTATCTAACCTACCTAGCTAACGTTCTTTATCACATGTAAATGCGCATTCAGTAAAAATGTAGCTAATGTTTACGTGAGCTAAACTAACTGTACCGAGAACAAGCCAGAGAGCACTAGGAGGCTAAGTAACGTTAGTTAGGTTAACGTTAGCCAACTTGCTGCTGGCTAACTATTATTGACCGTTGACTGTCAAGTGTGTGTCACATCATAATGGACTGTGTTATGGGCTTTGCTCATTATATAAAAGTTAGCTAGTGTGGTCTCTAGAAAGCAATGACAGGGCCGTAGACTGCCATACACATGAGATATACTCAGTCCTCAGACTCATCTCCAGCTTGTTTGCTTTCTATCAACTGCATGTTTACACCTTCCATGTACCTCATGATAAGCTATAGACCACACTATCTACCAAGATAATGATCTATATTATTCGTAGCTGTCTTTACAACCACAAACCAATGCTGTCTCTAAGACCGCACTCAACGAGCTGTATAAGCCCATACGTAAACTAGAAAATGCTCATCTAGAAGTGGTGTTCCTATTGGCCGGGGACTTTAATGCAAGCAAACTTAAATGAATTTTTACCTCTTTTCTACCAGCATGTCACATGTGCAACCAGAGATGCATACAACCTCGCCATCCATTTTGTAAATCTGACCATAATTGTATCCTCCTGTTTCCTGCTTACAAGCAAAACTAATGTAGGAAGTACCAGTGACTCGCTCAATATGGAAGTGGTCAGATTACATGGACGCTACGCTACAGGACTGTTTTGCTAGCACAGACTGGAATATGTTCCGGCATTCAGTCAATGGCATTGAGGAGTATACCACCTCAGTCATCGGCTTCATCAATAAGTGCATCAACGACGTCGTCCCAACAGTGTCCGTACGTACATTTCTCAACCATAAGCCATGGAATGTTAGGCAACATCCGCATCGAGCTAAAGGCTAGAGCTGCCGCTTTCAAGGAGCGGGACACTATTCCAGATGCTTATAAGAAATCAGTTTTTGCCCTCAGACGAACCATCAAACAGGCAAAGCGTCAATACAGGACTAAGATTGAATCCACCGGCTGACAGAGCTTGAAAAATATTACAGACTACATAGGGAAACCCAGCCGCGCACTGCCCAGAGACGCAAGCCTACCAGACAAGCTAAATGCCTTTTATGCTCGCTTCAAGGCAAGCAACACCGACGCATGCATGAGCGCACCAGCCGTTCCCGGACGACTGTGTGATCACGCTCTCCATAGCCGATGTGAGCAAGACCTTTTTAAACAGGTCAACATTCATAAAGCTGCGGGGCCAGACTGAGTACTCAAAGCATGCGCGGACCAAATGGCAATTATCTTCACTGACATTTTCAACTTCTCCCTGACCGAGTCCTTAATACCTACATTGTTTCAAACAGACCACCATAGTCCCTGTGCCCAACAAAGCGAAGGGAACCCGTCTAAATTATTACTGCCCCGTAGCACTCACATCGGTGGCCATGAAGTGCTTTGAAAGGCTGGTAATGGCTCACATCAACACCATCATGCTGAAAACCCTAGACCCACTCCAATTCGCATACTGCACCAACAGATCCAAGAATGACCCATCTCAATCGCACTCCACACTGCCCTTTCCCACCTGGACAAAAGAAACACCTATGTGAGGATGTTGTTCATTGACTACAGCTCAGTAGTCAACACCACAGTGCCCACAAATTTCATCACTAAGCTCTAAGGACCCTGGGATTAAACACCTCCCTGTGCAATTGGATCCTGGACTTCCTGACGGGCCACCCCTAGATGGTAAGGGTAGGCAACAACACATACGCCACGCTGATCCTCAACACGGGGGCCCCCCTGTTCACCCATGACTGCAAGCACGACTCCAACACTATCATTAAGTTGGCTGACGACACAAGTGGTAGGCCTGATCGCCGACAACGATGAGACAGCCTATAGGGAGGAGGTCAGAGACCTGGCAGTGTGGTGCCATGACAAAAACCTCTCCCTCAATGCGAGTAAAACAAAGGAGCTGATGATGGACTACAGGAAAAGGAGGGCCAAACAGGCCCCCATTAACATCAACAGGGCTGTAGTGGAGCGGGTCGAGAGCTTCTAGTTCCTTGGTGTCCACATCCTCAATGAACTATCATGGTCCAAACACACCAAGACAGTCATGAAGAGGGCACGACAGCACCTTTCCCCTTCAGGAGACTGAAAAGATTTGGTCCCTAGATCCTCAAAAGGTTCTAAAGCTGCACCAGTAAGAGCATCCTGACCGGTTGCGTCACGGCCTGCCATGGTAACTGCTCGACATCTGACCACAAGGCGCTACAGAGGCTAGTACATACTTACTGACTTTATTGTCTCCATGGGGAAATTTTGTTGCAGTGTCATGTACACATTTAAAGTGGCATTTAAATACAAAACAAAATTGACAATACAACTTTCATAACATAATCACATAATAATATCAGTCACATAATAATATGGCCCAGTACGTCACTGGGGCCAAGCTTCCTGACATCCAGGACCTATATACTAGGCGGTGTCAGAGGAAGGCCCGAAAAATTGTGAACGAGTCCAGTCACATAAGTCATAAACTCTTCTTTCTGCTATCGCACGGCAAGCGGTGCCAGAGCGAGCGCTTGCCAAAAGGCTAATTAACAGCTTCTACTCGCAAGCCATGACTGCTAACCTTTTAATCAAATGGCCACCTGGATTATTTGCATTGCCCGCCCCCCTTTATGCTGCTGCTACTCGCTGTTTCTTATCTATCCATAGTTACTTTACCCGTGCCTACATATGAAGTATGTAGTGAACAACAGAGCAGCGAAATAATTTAGCTTGAGTCGTTAGGCTACTTATCACCCTCATTGCAAAAAGCTATGCATTCCGCCAAGAGTCAACCACGTGGCATCTTCATAGGATGCCACCTTTCCAATAAGTCAAATTTCTGCCCTGCTAGAGCTGCCCCGGTCAACTGTAATTGCTTTTATTTTGAAGTGGAAACATCTCAGAGCAACAACAGCTCAGCCGCATAGTGTTAGGCAACACAAGTTCAAAGAACGGGACCGCCAAGTGCTGAAGCGCGGGGCACGTAAAAATGGACTGTCCTCGGTTGCAACACTCACTACCGAATTCCAAACTGCCTCTGGATTCAATGTTGGCACAATAACTGTTTGTCGGGAGCTTCATGAAATGTGTGCGGTTGTTAAGTTTTCAGTTCGTCGGTGGGGGGTGTGCTCTGGGAATTACTGACTCAAATGAAAGAAATGAGTAGATCTGATCTTTTGACTGAACGAGTCAAAGATTTTGTCAGTAAAAAGAGCTGAACTTCCCATCACTAGTTTATAGTTAAAGATTGCAGCCCTGTGTGGCTAATGGCTTATTTGCATATATGCCTGAGGTATCTCTGATTGGCTATGGTGTAGAGTCTGGTCCTGGACAAGACCAATCTTTTTATTAGGTTTTATTAACTGCAGTGTCTATTAATTGTCCTAATGCACGGCTGCTTTCCCCCTGTATAATTTTCACATACTCTACGTACTTCCCAAACATTCTATGAATGTGAAAATTACAAAGTGCTCGCTTGTTGCTAAAACACTGTCCGTAACACTTTAAGGTAAGGGTTAGATTTGTGGGTAGGGACTTCCCAAGGGTCCCTGATAACACTAACCATGATGAACGTCTTCTAGCTAATGGGAGTACTTATTTCTGCAGATAAATGACCTAAACCAAGTGCCTGTTCCTGTCATGCTATTGCCTGATGACTTCAAAGCCAACACTAAGATCAAAGTCAACAACCACTTCTTCAACAAGTAATGTTTTCGCTCACTCATGTTAATACCTACTCTAAATATACATAATACAATTGGCCTATCTACCAGCAGGTCTATGTTACTACTCTGTTTAAAATGCCAAAACGAATGAGGCTTGGACAGAAGTATGGAGGGAGAGAGGGAGGGATCGATGGAGAAGGAGAGGCTAGTAAACACTGCAAATGTGTGAATTCCATCCCTTTTTTTCACAGAGAGAATCTACCAGGACATTTCAAGTTTAAAGAATACTGTCCTCAGGTGTTCCGGAATCTTAGGGAGCGCTTCGGAATTGAGGATCTCGACTACCAGGTACGAGTGTTGATGTACAGTGCCTTCAGAAAGTATTCAGACCCCTTGACTTTTTCCACATTTTGTTAGGTTACAGCCTTATTCTAAAATTGATTAAAAAAAAAAACTTAAAAAAAACTAATTAAAAACTAATTAATCTACACACAATACTCCATAATGACAATGCAAAAACTGTTTTTTTTTTTAATTGTTCAAATGTATTAAATAAAAAAACTGATCACATTTACAAAAGTATTCAGACCCTTTACTCAGTACTTTGTTGAATCACCTTTGGCAGCGATTACAGCTTCGAGTCTTCTTGGGTATGATGCTACAAACTGCTACACACCTGTATTTGGGGAGTTTCTCCCTTTCTTCTCTGCAGAGCCTCTCAAGTTCTGTCAGGTTGGATAGGGAGCTTTGCTGCACAGCTATTTTCAGGTCTCTCCAGAGATTTTCAATCAGATTCCAGTCTGGGCTGTGGTTGGGCCACTCGAGGACATTGAGACTTGTCCCGAAGCCACTCCTGCTGTGTGCTTAGGTTTGTTGTCCTGTTGGAAGGTGAATCTTCACCCCAGTCTGAGCACTCAGGAGCATGTTTTTATTAAGGATCTCCCTGTACTTTGCTCTGTTCATCTTTTCCTTGATCCTGATTAGTCTCAGGCCAAATAATTGAATCTTAGTTTCATCAGACCAGAGAATCTTGTTTCTCATGGTTTGAGAGTCTAGGCGCCTTTTGGCAAACTCCAACCGGGCTGTCATGTGCCTTTTACTGAGGAGTGGCTTTCATCTGGCCACTCTACCCTAAAGGCCTGATTGGTGCAGGGCTTTAGAGAGAGTTTCCTCCTGGAAGTTTCTCCCATCTCTACAGAGGAACTCTAGAGCTCTGTCAGAGTGAACATCGGGTTCTTGTTCACTTCCCTGGCCAAGTCGCTTGTCCCCCAATTGCTCAGTTTGGCCGGGGGCCAGCTCTAGGTGGTTCCAAACTTCTTCTATTTAAGAATGATGGAGGCCACTGTGTTCTTGAGGGCCTTCAATGTTGCAAGTGTTTTTTGGCACCTGTGCCTTGATACAATTCTGTCTCTGAGCTCTAAGGACAATTCCTTCAACTTCATGGCTTGGTTTTTGCTCTGACATCCTCCGATAACCAAGCCGCACTGCTTCTTAACACAGCGCGCATCCAACCCGGAAGCCAGCCGCACCAATGTGTCGGAGGAAGCACCTGGCAACCTTGGTTGGCGCGCACTGCGGCCAGCCCGCCACAGGAGTCGCTGGTGCACGATGAGACAAGGATATCACTACCGGCCAAGCCCTCCCTAACCTGGACGTCGCTGTGCCAATTGTGCGTCGCCCCACGGACCTCCCGGTCGCAGCCGGTTACGACAGAGCCTGGGCGCGAACCCAGAGTCTCTGGTGGCACAGCTGGTGCTGCAGTACAGCGCCCTTAACCACTGCCCACCCGGGAGGCCTGTAATCCATTTTAGAATAAAGCTGTAACGTAACAAAATTTGGGAAAAGTTTCTGAAGGCACTGAGCATACAAAACATTATTAAGGACACCTCTTTTCATAACAGACTGACCAGGTGAAAGCTATGATCTCTTATTGATGTCTCTTTTTAAGTCCACTTCAATCAGTGTAGATGAAGGGGTGGAGACAAAATAAATAACTATTTTAAAGCCTTGAGACAATTGAGACATGGATTGTGTATGTTTTTCATTCAGAGGGACAATGGGCAAGACAAAAGATTTAAGTGCCTTTGAGCTGGGTATGGTAGTGTGTGCCAGGCGCATCAGTTTGTGTCGAGCTGCACCGCTGCTGAGTTTCATGCTCAATAGTTTCACATGTATCAAGAAAGCATTGTTTTCAACAGCTTCCCTGTAGAAAGCTTTCGACACCTTGTAGAGTCCATGTCCCGACGAATTGAGGCTGTTCTGAGGGCAAAAGGGGGGGTGCAACTATTAGAAAGGTGTTCCTAATGTTTGGTTTAGAGGTCGACCGATTATGATTTTTCAACGCAAATACCGATTTTTATTGGAGGACCAAAAAAGCTGATACCGATTAGTTCAAATCAAATCCAATCAAATTTCAAAGTGCTGTACAGAAACCCAGCCTAAAACCCCAAACAGCAAGCATTGCAGGTGTAGAAGCACGGTGGCTAGGAAAAACTCCCTAGAAAGGCCAAAACCTAGGAAGAAACCTAGAGAGGAACCAGGCTATGTGGGGTGGCCAGTCCTCTTCTGGCTGTGCCGGGTGGAGATTATAACAGAACATGGCCAAGATGTTAAAATGTTCATAAATTACCAGTATGGTCAAATAATAACAAGGCAGAACAGTTGAAACTGGAGCAGCAGCATGGCCAGGTGGACTGGGGACAGCAAGGAGTCATCATGTCAGGTAGTCCTGGGGCACGGTCCTAGGGCTCAGGTCCTCCGAGAGAGAGAAAGAAAGAAAGAGAGAATTAGAGAGAGCATATGTGGGGTGGCCCGTCCTCTTCTGGCTGTGCCGGGTGGAGATTATAACAGAACATGGCCAAGATGTTCAAATGTTGTTGGCCGATATAGAGGACTATTTCCCTCTATACCATTTGTATTTCATTAACCTTTGACTATTAGATGTTCTTATAGGCACTTTAGTATTGCCAGTGTAAAAGTATAGCTTCCGTCCTTCTCCTCGCTCCTCCTTGGGCTCAAACCAGCAACGACAACAGCCACCATCGAAACAGCGTTACCCATACAGAGTAAGGGGAACAACTACTAGAAGTCTCAAGAGTGAGTGATGTTTGAAACGCCATTAGCGCGCGCTAACTAGCTAGCCATTTCACTTCGGTTACACCAGCCTCATCTCGGGAGTTGATAGGCTTGAAGTCATAAACAGCGCAATGCTTGACACATAACGAAGAGCTGCTGGCAAAACGCACGAAAGTGCTGTTTGAATGAATGTTTACGCGCCTGCTTCTGCCTACCACCTCTCAGTCAGATACTTGTATGCTTGTATGCTCAGTCAGATTATATGCAACGCAGGACACGCTAGATAATGTATAGTAATGTCATCAACCATGTGTAGTTAACCATGTGTAGAAAAGATCAGTTTAATGCTAGCTAGCAACTTACCTTGGCTTACTGCTTTCGCATAACAGCCAGTCTCCTTGTGGAGTGCAACGAGCGAGAGGCAGGTCGTTATTGCGTTTGGACTAGTTAACTGTAAGGTTGCAAGATTGGACCCCCGAGCTGACACGGTGAAAATCTGTCGTTCTGCGCCTGAACGAAGCAGTTAACCCACCGTTCCTAGGCCGTCATTGAAAATAAGAATGTGTTCTTAACTGACTTGCCTAGTTAAATAAAGGTGTGTGTGTATATATAAACATTTATATATTTTTAATCGGCAAATCGGCCCCCAAAAATACCGATTTTTATGAAAACTTGAAATCGGCCCTAATTACTCGCCCATTCCGATTAATCGGTTGACCTCTAGTTTGGTTATACTAATTTTGTGTGTGTATAAATGTATTTGATACATCTTGACACAGCGCATTATTCAAAAGGAGTATTCCTCTTCATTCACTCCCTATGTGCATGTATGGATGCCAGTAATTCATCCAGAGCCAAATGACTACTAAAGCAATAGTTTAAATATTAAGATCGTCATCATCAATAGAAGAAAACGGACTGATATGGGGTGGGACTTCCTGAACTTTTCCAATCAATCAGGAGTATTTATAAAGCCCTTTTTACATCAGCAGTTGTCACAAAGTGCTTATACTGAATGTAAAACCCCAAAGAGCAAGCAATGCAGATGTAGAAGCACGATAAAAGGTGCGAACTAATGAATACGACCATATTTTTCTCTCATCCCTGTAGGTCTCTTTGACACGTAGCCCTCCTGTAAGAGGTGGGGACGCCCAGGGGGAGGGGATCCTCCTGACCTCCTATGACCGCACGCTGGTCATTAAGCAGATCTCTAGTGAGGACGTGGCAGACATGCACGGCATCCTGTCTGAATACCACCAGGTAATGTAATTACCCCCGGGCTGTGGACAGCTCAATTAACTTCATTTCAAAACCCAATTTATTCATCCCAAAAGGCATATCTCCTTTATAGTGCACTGCTGTTGACCAGAGTCCTATGGGCCCTGGTCAAAATTTGCACACTACATAGGGAATAGGGTGCAATTTGTAATACAGGCCAAGGGAGGGTAAAGTTACCCTTTTTATAATGGTCAAGTGTTGCAATGCTCTCTAGTACTGCTGGGTGAAATGAACAGTGCATTTGATAAACAAAAACATTGATTGGTTGCATCAAAAGCATTAAAGCAACATGGGCTTCCTTGAATTGCAAATTAGCATCTTCTACTGAGTCATATTGTCTGGTCTGTGTACTCTGGCGGAACTAGTGTTAGGTTGTAGTAGTAGGGGGGTATATCATCTAGGACTGTTCATCCACGCCTTGTGTTTTGCATAGCAAGCCGTTCACTAGGCGAGGAGAGAATTTTTTTTCCCACCTCAATACAGTTTCTATCTTTGGAATGGAGAAAATTGAGTCAATTATACTTTAACACAAATTTAAGTCTCATTGAACTTGGTGTTTATCAATTCGTGTTCATGAGAGGGAAAACATTTTGGCTACATTTGAATTTGAAACGTTACATTTACATTTTAGTCATTCAGCGGACGCTCTTATCCAGAGTGACTTACAAGTAGTGCATTCATCTTAAGATGGTTGGGTGAGACAACCACATATCGGTCATAACTATTTTGAGGGATAATGTACTTGCTATCAGCGAAGTCAGTTCTTTTTTTATTTGTTGGGGTTTGCCGTTAACTTAAAATTTAACAAGGTTTACTTCACCGTATTTCCACAGTACATAGTCACTTTCACACTCCAGCCAGGTCCATCTCCAGTGAGACTACGGAGCAGGCGTACTAATAACAGAGTGATAGCACCGTAATAACAGAAATATAGGGTTATAGTTAAAACATGAACTTACCAATCTCCCACAAATAAAACATCAACAAAATAATTAAATGTCCCAAGTATTATTTAAGTTGGGTTGTGTAACATTTACATTTACATTTAAGTCATTTAGCAGACGCTCTTATCCAGAGCGACTTACAGTTTTTATTTTTATTTCTCAAGCTGCCACTTTCCATTACTGGGTGCCTTTAGGAGCACAAGACCGGATGCTCCCTTTTTAGTCAGGCAGTCAGACAGCTGCTCCTTTGTGGCCAACCTGGAAAACAGCTTTGAGGTGTGGAATCACAGTCGTAGCAAAGGTCTGTGAGCCTCCCCCCAGATGAAGCCATCGACATGACTGGTAAGTACTCCAGTCACATTGCAGTCTTGATCAAGACAATAGAAGACTGCAGGATCCACTTGTGACATTTTCCCACCTGTACTCAGCATTGTTGCCTTGACTTTGTTGTACCAGTAGAGTGATGCATCTGCCAGGCCAAAGAATTTAAAAAATATGTTTCCACAGTGTCCGGACACGTCGCGTGCACAGGCGTTGCAAAATAAATGTACACGTTATTCAATCATTGCACCCACACTGCTCGCAAGAGTCTGTGTGGCCATGTTCTCAGAATCTCCATGTTCTCTGTGTCCATCAGAATCAAATTTGTACATGGACTCAGTGTGTTCTCTTTGTCTAAAATGTTTAAACAATAGCGGCCTGAGATAGTCTTGTGATTTTTTAGCCTTGTGATTTTTTTTATGTCTAGTACAGCCCCTGCCTTCCTGAGGGAAGCTTTGCTCAAAACTTCTTATGGGTTGGGGGCAGTATTTCGACGTCTGGATGAGAAGCGTGCCCAAAGTAAACTGCCTGTTACTCAGGCCCAGAAGCTAGGATATGCATATAATTAGTAGATTTCAATAGAAAACACTCTAAAGTTTCCAAAACTGTTAAAATGTCTGAGTATAATTGAACTGATATGGCAGGCGAAAACCTGAGGAAAATCCATCCAGGAAGTGTTTTTTTTTTTTTTTATGTGGGTATTTTCAATTGAATGCTTATAGAGCTGGCTGGTGTGTTTACGGACATATTCAATGGCCCATATACTTACTTTCCACCATAATTTCCAAATAAATTCATAAAAAATCCTAAAATGTGATTTTCTGGATTTTTTTCTCTCATTTTGTCTGTCATGGTTGAAGTGTACCTATGATGAAAATGACAGGCCCCATCTTTTTTAAGTGGGAGAACTTGCACAATTTTTTGCCCCACTGTATATACTGTACTCGATACCATCCACTGCATCTTGCCACATCCGTTCTGTACCATCACTCATTCATATCTTTATGTACAAATTCTTTATCCCCATAAACTTGTGTGTGTTGTGTGTGGTTGTAGTTGTGGAATTGTTAGGTTAGATTACTCGTTGGTTATTACTGCATTTTCGGAACTAGAAGCACAAGCATTTCGCTACACTCTCATTAATATCTACTAACCATGTGTATGTGACAAATAAAATTTGTATCTAATGGGTTCGGACCCAGATTGCAGTTCTTATAGCTTCCACTAGATGTCAAGTCCTTAGACATTGTTCCGGCTTGTTTTCTGAAAAATTAAGAAGAATGAGACCTTTCTGTCAGTGGAGTGTAGAATCATGTATTGCTGGTTTGCGCGCGTGACCGATTGCGCCCCCTTCGTTGTTTTTCCTTTTAATTGAATACGCTATTGTCCGGTTGAAATATTATTGATTATTTAGACAATTGACAACCTGAGGATTAATTATGAACATAATTTGATATGTTTTGACGAACTTTACCGGTACTATTAGGATGTATTCATCTGCAGGTTTTGACCGGCTTTGAGCCAGTGGATTACTGAATGAAACGCGCCAACAAAACAGAGTTTTTGAGATATAAAGGGACTTTATCGTACAAAACAAAAATGTATTGTGTAGCTGGGACTCTTGTGACTGCAACCATATGAAGTTCTTCAAAGGTAAGCGATTCATTTTATCGCTATTTCTGACTTGTCATTCCTAAAATGTTTGTATGCTTTTGTAAGCCGTGCGCTGTCCTCAGATAATCGCATGGTATGCTTTCGCCGTAAATCCTTTTTGGATTCTGACAAAGCGGCTGGATTAACAAGAAGTTAATCTTTAAACTGATGCATAACACTTGTATTTTTTTATGAATATTTATTATGACTTTTGAATTTGGCACTCTGCAATTTCACCAGATGTTGTCGAGGTGGGTCGCTAGCGGAACGCCTACGCCAGAAAGGTTAATAGTAAGGAGATATCTGCAGGGACCACCTCTGTTTAAATTTGACACTTGGTCTGACACATTTTTGATCAGACTAAGTGGGGACATATTTGTAACCTGGAAAGAGAGAAAGAGCAAGATAAAGAGAAAATGTAAGAGCAAGTAATTCGGTTCCAGTGTAGAAAAATGTTTCATTTTCATATTCAACCAGAGGTGAAAGGAGTCATGTGAATGTATAGTACTGATGTGTTCCAGATGGCATCCTATTCCACATAGAACCATTTCCCGGCCCCTTTATGAGAAGTTGTGAGTGCAGTTTGGAATCAAAAAGCTCTGTTTACCTAGCAGTGGATATGATCACGTGCAACTTCAAATGCAGCTCATTCAAGTTAACAAACATGTAATCAGATACATCACAGATTTCATCAGAGGTTTGATTACCTACTGTAGCAAGCCAGCCAGGCAAGGTAAAATATCACAAATAGAGATGGGTATAGCCAGAATAATAATATACTTGTTGAACAGAGCTATAGCCGTCAGTCTTGCATGTTTTTATTTTTTAATCACTCATTCACTATTAGTCAAGGTCTCGACTTAAGCGTTAGCTATCCTGCTACAGAGGTTTTTGGTGTGGGATGCGTGTGCATCCCTCAAACGTGACGTTTGCTTGTCATTTTTTTAAATGGCTCTATATAATGCACTACTTTTGACCAGGGCCCTTGGAGTAATTTCAGACACAATCACAGTCTATTCGCCATTAATTTGTCCCCCTCTTCTCCCTGGCTGCAGCACATAGTGAAGTGTCACGGAAGCACTCTGCTGCCCCAGTTCCTGGGGATGTACCGTGTGGGTGTAGAGAATGAGGAGACCTACCTGATCGTCATGAGGAACATGTTCAGCCACAGACTGGTGGTGCACAGGAAGTACGACCTTAAGGTGAGACTGAACGAAAAACACAAACGCGTACACACACACACAGTACTACATCCAGATGAGAGAGAGACACACCTAGGGTTGCAAAATTCCTGTTACTTACTGAAAATCCCCAGGTTTTCCAGGAATCCTGATTGGAGGATTTATTTCTTAAATACTTTTGGGGAAAGTTACTGGAATTTTGCAACTCTAGTCACCTGTTGTATAATACTTGTACACATGTAGTGTTCTGTAATGCTTGTTCCTTACGCTACTTCATGATTTACACTCGTATAATCCCTGACCTTGCCTATTAAACTCTAATCTTATTGATACTCAGGGCTCTCTGGTGTCTCGTGAAGCAAGTGACAAAGAGCGGGTAAGCCAACTAAGAATGTCTATGTCTATGTCTCACCCAACCAACCATGCATGTGAAAATTGCCTTAAGGACTAGCTCTGTTAGGCACCCACAGTAGTGTCGCACGGTATACCGAAAGTTCTGAACTTTTTATATCCTATAACATTTAAAAAACAGTTTGGTACTAGAATTTGTTACTTTCGGGACTTCTATACACGTTTCACTTTGTCTACTGACTGAGAAAGGATCAAGTCTGTAGACAATATCACCTTATGGCACGAGAGCACCGTGCCTGCTCCAGTTATCCATTGCTAGATCTAGCCTGTATTGAGGAATCACTGAACTCACTGGGAGTCTGGGATGCATCATGTTAGCTCCCCTCTCATGCTGTACAGAAGCAAACAGTTCAATAATGTAGAAATGTTGCAACTGTTCATTACTGTTCGCAAAGCAATGTCCTTTACAGGCTGGAACACTTCACAATGCAAGAGCAGAACATACCAGTAGCTTCCAACTTTTTTTGCTATCTTACAGATGACGCTAACATCAATTCACTACCATAGTACTTTGCTTGTGGTACCATAATGCAAAATGTGCTGATTGTCACCAAAAAAACATCATCATTAACCAGGTTTCCATCCAATCTTTTAATGTCGACAAAACAAAATACGCCAGACAAGGTGTGATCTTTTTGGATTAAACTTAGTCACGTGATAACATGTTCTGTGGTTCTCCCTCTATGACTCATCGGGAAAGCATGCAGTTTATTTATTAGGGTACAGAGGAACTAAATTATGAGCTAAATAGGGTGGTGAAAGTGCAAGGTGATGAGCTTGATGCCCCTTTCCAATAAATATCAAGGGCCTTATTTTGGTGACATGATAATCGATGCTTGGCTACCATTCTTACTATTTTTTCCATAATATAATCTCGCTATATAAAACAATGTTTTGTGAGAAACATCAGTAGAGTTGAAAATACGATGGAAATCCATTTAACGATGATACAGCCTATAGGGAGGAGGCCAGAGACCTGACCATGTGGTGCAAGGACAACAACCTCTCCTTCAACGTGATCAAGACAAAGGAGATGATTGTGGACTACAGGAAAAGGAGGACGAAGCACGCCCCCATTCTCTTGAACGGGGTTGTAGTGGAGAAGGTTGAGAGCTTCAAGTTCCTTGGTGTCCACATCACCAACAAACTAACATGGTCCAAGCACACCAAGACAGTCGTGAAGAGGACACGATAAAACCTATTCCCCCTCAGGAGACTGAAAAGATTTGTCATGGGTCCTCAGATCCTCAAAAGGTTTTACAGCTGCACCATCGAGAGCATTTGACGGGTTGCATCACTGCCTGGTATGACAACTACTCGGCCTCTGACCGCAAGGCACTACAGAGGGTAGTGCGTACGGCCCAGTACATCACCAGGGCCAAGCTTCCTGCCATCCAGGACCTCTATACCAGGCAGTGTCAGAGGAAGGCCCTAAAAATTGTCAAAAACTCCAGCCACTTTAGTCATAAACTGTTCTCTCTGCTACCGCACGGCAAACAGTACCAGAGTGCCAAGTCTAGATCCAAGAGGCTCCTAAATAGCTTCTACCCCAAGCCATAAGACTCCTGAACATCTAATCAAATGGCTACCCAGATGATTTGCCTTTCCCCTCTCCTCCCGCGAGAACAATTGCTACTCTCTTATCTATGCATAGTAACTAATAACTCTATCTACATGTACATATTACCTCAACACCGGTGCCCCCTGTATATAGCCCCGCTATTGTTATCTACTGCTGCTCTTTAATTATTTGTTATTCTTACTTTTTTTTTTTTGTATTTTCTTAACTGCATTGTTGGTTAAGGGCTTGTAAGTAAGAATTTCTATACCTTCTATAGTAAAATAAATTCACTGTATGGTCTACCTACACCTGTTGTATTCGGCGCACGTGACAAATACACTTTGATTTGATGATAAAAGGCTGCACGTGACATAATACCTACAAATTCTGTACCAAATATAAATACATGTTAAATCAAATTTTATTTGTGACATGTGCCAAATACAACAGGTGTAGGTAGACCATACAGTGAATTTATTTTATTTTACTAGGCAAGTCATTTAAGAACAAATTCTTATTTTCAATGACGGCCTAGGAACAGTGGGTTAACTGCCTGTTCAGGGGCAGAACGACAGATTTTGTACCTTATCAGCTCGGAGATTTGAATTTGCAACCTTTCAGTTACTAGTCCAATGCTCTAACCACTAGGCTACCCTGCCGCCCAGGGTAGCCTAGGCTCTAACCTATAGTGCAAAAAGTAAATGTGATAGAAACACATCTCTGGTGGGAAAATGTGCATATAGTTGTTATACAGATTTTTTAAATATTCGCATGAAAATCTGTCGCCAATTGGATGGAAACCTAGCCATTCCCAAAATCTTTATTAATTCACTTTGTGTCCCTCGCCATAGTCTCATCTCTCCAGTCTTTTTCACTGTGTGTGTGAATGATGTCATGAGCTCATAGATATAGAGCATGCATTTATAAAAGAAGGCATTGCTGCTTTTATGCAAATGTTGTTGATTCCTCTGTAGCCCCATAAAATCAGCCAAAACAAGCTCAAAACATCAATGCATGCATACACTCTTATTGAATATGCATTCACCTGTGTTGTGAATAGGCCTATATCTTGATATACCTGGTTTATCAATAGATATAGCATTCAAATAAATGATTACCATTATGTTATGTAGCTACATTGGTAAAAATGAAGTCAAATTGATTGTATGATGCAATTAATTCATTAATACAGCGTTTCCCGAACTCTGTCCTCAGGAAACCAAGGGGTGCATGTTTTGTTTTTTCCCGTTAAGACTGCACAGCTGATTCAAATGATCAAAGTTTGATTATTTGAATTAGCTATGTAGTGCTCGAGCAAAAACAAAATGTGCACCCCTTGGGGTCCCGGGGACAGAGTTTTGGATTCTGCATTAATGCATACATGGCTGTCTCTGAAAAATGTAAAGTGTAATGAGTTTGAGCTCAAAACATTTGTCTGGATCAAGTGCCATTCTGTGACTTTGGCTAATACACCTTCTTTTGCAATGGTATCGTTCTGGTATCGAGCATCGTGATACTAAACCTGCTATTGGAATTAAAGTCAAAATTCTGGTATTGTGACACTAACCCACAATACATGTGACCCACCACCTTGACTCAGTCTTATGTAGCAAAATTTGAAATATATATATTTTTATGTTGGATAAAAGTAAAGACTCAGCAATTATAAAGTTGTATATCATACACTGCAGTTGAGGAACAATGGGAAAGTAATTCTGCATTGAAAGTTGTATATTGTATATACTGTATCCTACATTATTTCATCTTAGCCACTCTGTCACTGCTGATCCGTATATTTTAAAGTTATATATTCTTATCCCATTCCTTCACTAGATTGTGTGTATTAGGTTTTGTTGTGGAATTGTTAGATATTACCTGTTAGATACTCCTGCACTGTCAGATCTAGAAGCATAAACATTTTGCTAAACTCACAATAACATATGCTAACCATGTGTTTGTGACCAATAAGATTTTATTTGAAGAGTAAGTTAGTTGTTTTTTTCCTCATGAGGTTGTGGCAATCTACTGGTGGCGACTAGAAACAATTGCAAAATAATAAAACATGTAGTGGAATGGTCTTTGAGGTCCAGAGTTTAGTTTTAGGGGCCACTTGACATGCTTGGGAAAGTTCTCATGCGTTTGTTTCATAACGGTTCCTCAGGTGAAAGAGCTGCCCACCTACAAGGACATGGACTTCAGAAACAACATGCAGAAGGTGTATGTGAACGAGGAGCAGAAGGAGAAGGTCATGGAGAAACTCAACAGAGATGTGGAGGTAATGTGACCTCCACAGATTTAAAACTAGAATTCAGTCTTTCTATGTTGACCTCTCAAGTTCTAGAAACTGTCATCCTATTCTATTGAGTCTAACACAAGGTGGCAGTAGAAACATTCTAGCTGTTTGTTGCCATTATACCACCATCTCCATTCATAGTAATCATCTGGTGTGTGTGTCCTGTTCTATAGTTTCTTGTCAAGCTAAAGATTATGGACTACAGCCTGCTCCTGGGTATCCATGACTTGGGGCGGGCTGAGCGGGAAGAGGAGGAGGGAGAGGAACCCTCTATTGAGGAGGATGGGGAGACTGAGAATGGCCTGATGCAGGTCCCTAACGCGTGCTCCTACAGCACGTCTCCTGAGGGCATCGCTGGCTACATGGCCTCCTGCAAGCCCCTGGGGCCCGGGGAGTTTGACCCCTATGTGGATGTGTATGCCATAAGGAGTGCCCCTGGTAGGTTCAAGGGTAGTTTGGAAATTACAGGGTTTGGATCAAGTTAATAATTTTAAGCCATTGGATTCTCCATTTCCCTACTGAATTGAATGATTTTTAAATGGAATTGACTCTATTCCTGGATTTGAAGTTACACTGGAAGTTGGGTCATTTGGGTTTTTAAGCAGTGACTTTATTCAGCATCTGGTCTGTTTTCCCCCCTCAGGAGCCCCTCAGAAGGAGGTGTACTTCATGGGTCTGATAGACGTTCTAACACAGTACGACACCAAGAAGAAAGCTGCTCACGCAGCCAAAACTGTCAAGCATGGGGTGAGTGAAAAGGGCGAAGGGATGAGATACTCAGTGCACACTGTAATGTTAACCTTTATTTAGCTAGGCAAGTCAGTTTCGAACAAATTCTTATTTACAATGACGGCCTGCACCGACCAAACCCGGACGTCGCTGGGCCAATTGTGCGCCACCCTATGGGACTCCCCATCATGTGATACAGCCTGGTGCATACTGTGCATTTATTGCTTTTTCTAACATCATTCCCTATTAATCGATAATTGAAAGTGACCTATTCCCAATGTCATTTCTTGTTTTCCCTGGTTTCAATGTTGTGCTGATCACATCTTTGAAATAAGAGGGTTAAGGCTCTCCCATTAGATTACAGGGCCTTCAGAAAGTATTTACACCCCTTGACTTTTTCCACATTTTGTTGTTACGTCCTGAATTTAAAATGGATTACATGTAGATTGTTGGTCATTGGCCTACACACAATACCCCATAATGTTAGCATAATTTGTTTTTGAACATTTGACTAATTCATAAAAAATGAAAGTTAGACTCAAGTATTTAATCCCTTTGTTAGGGCCCAAAAATGTGGTTTAACAAGTCACGTAATAAGCTCACTCTGTGTGCAATAATAGTGTTTAACATGATTTTTGAATGGCTACCTGGTCTCTGTACCTCACACATACAATTATATGTAAATTCCCTCTATCAAGCAGTGAATTTCAAACACCAATTCAACCACAAAGACCAGAGGTTTTCCAATGCCGGAGAGGAAGGAAACCGCTCAGGGATTTCACCATGAGGCCAATGGTGACTTTATAACAGTTACAGAGTTTAGTGGCTGTGATAGGAGAGAACTGAGGATGGATTAATAACATTGTATACTGAACAAAAATATAAACGTAACATCCAACTGCGTTACCGTTCATATAAGGAAATCAGTCAATTGAAATAAGTCCATTAAGTCCTAGTCTATGGATTTCACATGACTGGAAATACAGCTATGCATAAGAGCGTCTGCTAAATGACTTAAATGTAAATGTTGGTCACATACCTTAAAAAAAGGTAGAGCCGTGGATCAGAAAACCAGTCAGTATCTGTTGTGACCACCATGCTGCGTGACACATCTCCTTCGCATAGAGTTGATCAGGCTGTTGATTGTAGCCTGTGGAATGTTGTCCCACTCCTTCAATGGCTGTGCGAAGTTGCTGGATATTGACGGGAACTGTAACATGCTGTCGTACACGTCAATCCAGAGCATCCCAAACATGCTTAATGGGTGACTTGTCTGGAGAGTATGCAGGCCATGGAAGAACTGGGACACTTTCAGCTTCCAGGAATTGTGTACAAATCCTTGCGACATGAGGCCGTGCATTATCATGCTGAAACATGAGGTGATGGTGGTGGATGAATGGCACAACAATTGGCCTCCAAGATCTCATCACGTTATCTCTGGTCATTCAAATTGCTATTGATAAAATGCAGTTGTGTTTGTTGTCCGTAGCTTATGCCTGCCCATACCATAACCTGATCGCCACCATGGGGCACTCTGTTCACGTTGACATCAGCTAACGCTCGCCCACACGACACCATACACGTGGGCTGCGGTTGTGAGGCCGGTTGGAGGCACAGCCAAATTCTCTAAAACGACGTTGGAGGCGGCTTATGGTAGAGAAATTAACATAACGTTCTCTGACAACAGCTCTGATGGACATTCCTGCAGTCAGCATGCCAATTGTATGCTCCCTCAACTTGAGACATCTGTGGTGTTGTGTGACAACAACACATTTTAGAGGGGTGTTTTGTCCCCAGCACAAGGTGCACTTGTGTAATAATCATGCTGTTTAATTAGCTTCTTGATTTTCCACACATGTCAGGTGGTTGGATTATCTTGGTGAAATGCTCACTAACAGGGATGTAAACAAATTGGTGCAAAATGTTTATGGAACAATTCTGGGATCTTTTATTTCAGCTCATGAAACAAGGGACCAACCCTTTATATGTTGTTTATATTTTTGTTCAGTGTATTTACTACACAATACAAACTTAATTGACTGATTGGAAAAAAAGGCTGTACAGAATAAAACATATTCCAAACCATGCACCAAACCTGTTTGCAACAAGGCACTAAAGTAATACTGAAAAATATACCTTAATATACAGCCTGGTCTAATAAACTAGACGTAACATATTAAAAATACATCCGGGACAATCAAAATAGTATATGATATGTTTGGTATGGTTACATAAGACGGATGGTTGCTTAAGGCAAAAACTAAAGTAGGGTGGTTTGTCGGGATGGGTGGGCATATAACGTGAACGTCTAGCAACCCAAAGGTTGCGAGTCTGATTTTCATCATGGACAACTTCAACATTTTAGCTAATTAGTAACTTTTCAACTTCTTGCTACTTTTTAGTTACTTTGCAGCTACTTAGCATGTTAGCTAACCTTAAACCTTTTAGCTAAATCTAACCCTTTAACCTAAATCTAACCCTTTAACCTAACTTCTAAACTTAACCTTAACCCCTAGCCTAGCTGACATGGCCACCTAGCTAGAATCTGTAATATATTGTACATTTTACAAATTCGTAACGTATAATATGGATTGTAATTCGAAAAATATCATACAAAATAGGTGATGGACATCCAAAAATTAATACATACCAAGTGGAGGTATTGGATTTATGTACAGAATAATACAAAATGCTCTGAGACAAGGTTTGAATACAAAGTATTATGTTTGGGTCAAACCCAATATAACACATTACTGTGTACCACTTTCCATATTTTCAAGCATAGTGGTGGCTGCATCATGTTATGGGTATGCTTGTAATTGTTAAGGACTGGAGAGTTTTGCAGGATAAGAAAGAAATGGAATTGCACTAAGCACAGGCAAAATCCTAGAGGAAAACCTGGTTAATTTTGCTTTCCACCAGACACTGGGAGTTTAATTCACCTTTCAGCCCGGCAATAACCTAAAACACAAGGCCAAATCTTCGTTGTAGTTGCTTACCAAGAAGACGGTGAATGTTCCTGAGTGGCCGAGTTAGTTTAGACTTAAATCTACTTAAATCTATGGCAAGACCTGAAAATTGTTGATCAACAACAAATTATTTGACAGTGCTTAAAGAAATTTGAAAAGACTAATGGGCAAATGTTGCACAATCCAGATGTGGAAAGCTCTTAGAGACTTACCCATATAAACTCACCTGTAATTGTTGCCAAAGGTGATTCAAACATGTGTTGATTGAGGCGTGTGAATACTTGTGTGTGATAGTTTTCCATTTCATTTTCAATGTCTAAAAACATGTTTTCACTTTGTCATTATGGGGTATTGTGTGTAGATGGGTGAAATTTCCAAAATTTAATCAATTTTTAATTCAGGCTGTAACAACAAAATGTGGAATTAGTCAAGAGGTATGAATACTTCCTGTAGGCACTATCTTATTTGTTTAACTTTTATCCGGAAAATGAGCATTTCATTGACACTTTTCATTCCCATTTATATGAGCTACTCGGTCTGACGTGTACCCTTCTCTATGCCTCTGTCTTCAGGCTGGTGCTGAAATCTCCACTGTCCACCCAGAACAGTACGCCAAACGATTTCGTGATTTCATCGCCAACATCTTTGCATAGCAGGACATTATAACCACCACTGATACAACCAACCTTTTCCCATTTAGATTGGATGGTTTGTATTGTTCTTTTACTTTTGTTCTGCGACTTTCTGCCTTGTTTTTCTTCTGATGTACATTTATATCATGAAACATTGACCCAAAAAATCTAAACACACAGATCATGTTATTTTGATCTCACACTTTACTGTTTCCATTGTTGTGATGTATTACTGACTGATACATATTTATTTTTAGATTGATAAGATTAATGTGATTCCATATTGATAAGCACTCTTGACTGACTTTGTAGCAAAAGGGTACTTAGGCTAATATTGTTGCTTTGTGTCCTCAGAGAGATGTTGCACTGAAAAGGATAGAATAGACTTAAAGGGACAACCTGGGATTGATATATCGACCACTTTGTTGTTTGTTTGAATCCCAGATTGCCCCTATAACCCAGTCAGTTGAAATCCTGGGTCGTGTCCATTAAGCACCAAACAGAAGGAAGCGGCAGGAAACTGGGAGGTGCTGTACTACCAATGACTAACTACCTGAACTTGTCCAATAAGAAATCATGGTTATTTACGGGCTACTGAACACAACCTTGGATTGGTGTGATGTACTGAATATACTAATATAACTGGACATAGGAACATATCATTGTAGTGAACCCTACAGTAAATATCAGAGCAATTTGTCTCTGTCTTCTGGGATTTGCCATGAACGTCCCTCATCATCTCGCATTGGATCATGTGTAGCATTATGCTATCATGAGTGGACTTGGAACCAGACCCTGTTGTTGGACTGACAATGTCCTTTTGAATACCTTTTGGTGCCTCAAACTGAGTCATTTTTAAAGGACTTCTCAAGATCATTGTTATGGGGAATATAAGTATAATCTTTCCAACTCCCTCTCACACATTGTCATGCCAAACATGTTTTCTTGACAATGACAGCAATGGACCAAGCTAGAATAAAAGATGATTAGAGGTAGACGATGGTCTATGCTTGGTCAGATTTGACGACAACTATTATTATGACATTTGAAGAGACTCCACAGAAGAGCTAGCTTGGGTATTATGTGTCACTCATAGAATATAGCACTACATTTCAGCTGCTTTATGCAATTTGATTGCCTTAAAGATGTGATGAGTTTTCTAGTATAGAAGTTGAATACATTGACAGGCTAAATAGTTACAAGTTACAGTATGAGTAAGTGAAGCCTTGTAACCATTGTGATTGCACATCTTGTATTTTTGCAAATCAGCTTTTGGATCAAAATATATTTTACAAAGATTTTCTGAAATTGTTTTTTTTATATAGATTTTACATTATAGCAGTCACACACACATCTCTCTTGGTGTGTGGTTAGTGGTACAGTTGATATGGTTGTAAGTTTGGTATTTTATTAGGATCTCCATTAGCTGTTGCGAAAGCATAATACAGAACATTAATAGACAAGAGCAGCTCAAGGACAGAACTACAGTACATACATTTCAAAATGGCACACAGCCTACATATCAATACAATATCTAGGTCACGTAGGGGAGCGAGGCATTGCTTTTTTGTGCTAGTTTGGTTAGCGTTACAGTTGATAGGGGAGTTTGGTTAGCGTCACAGTTGATAGGGGGGTTTGGTTAGCGTTACAGTTGATAGGGGAGTTTGGTTAGCGTTACAGTTGATAGGGGAGTTTGGTTAGCGTCACAGTTGATAGGGGAGTTTGGTTAGCGTTACAGTTGATAGGGGAGTTTGGTTAGCGTTACAGTTGATAGGGGAGTTTGGTTAGCGTTACAGTTGATAGGGGAGTTTGGTTAGCGTTACAGTTGATAGGGGAGTTTGGTTAGCGTTACAGTTGATAGGGGAGTTTGGTTAGCGGTACAGTTGATAGGGGGGTTTGGTTAGCGGTACAGTTGATAGGGGGGTTTGGTTAGCGGTACAGTTGATAGGGGGGTTTGGTTAGCGGTACAGTTGATAGGGGGGTTTGGTTAGCGGTACAGTTGATAGGGGGGTTTGGTTAGCGGTACAGTTGATAGGGGGGTTTGGTTAGCGGTACAGTTGATAGGGGGGTTTGGTTAGCGGTACAGTTGATAGGGGGGTGTGGTTAGCGGTACAGTTGATAGGGGTTTGGTTAGCGGTACAGTTGATAGGGGGGTTTGGTTAGCGGTACAGTTGATAGGGGGGTTTGGTTAGCGGTACAGTTGATAGGGGGTTTGGTTAGCGGTACAGTTGATAGGGGGGTTTGGTTAGCGGTACAGTTGATAGGGGGTGGGTTTGGTTAGCGGTACAGTTGATAGGGGGGGGGTTTGGTTAGCGGTACAGTTGATAGGGGTGGGTTTGGTTAGCGGTACAGTTGATAGGGGTGGGTTTGGTTAGCGGTACAGTTGATAGGGGTGGGTTTGGGTAGCGGTACAGTTGATAGGGGGTGGGTTTGGTTAGCGGTACAGTTGATAGGGGGTGGGTTTGGTTAGCGGTACAGTTGATAGGGGGTGGGTTTGGTTAGCGGTACAGTTGATAGGGGGGTGGGTTTGGTTAGCGGTACAGTTGATAGGGGGGTTAGTTTGGTTAGCGGTACAGTTGATAGGGGGTTAGTTTGGTTAGCGTTACAGTTGATAGGGGGTTAGTTTGGTTAGCGGTACAGTTGATAGGGGGGTTAGTTTGGTTAGTGCTACCACTAGGGTTATTTGAGTGTTACGCTGGCCACAGATAACAGGCTTAGCCCAACACGTGGACTGGAGGAGGTCAGGAGGCATAATTCTGCTGACAGACCTCTTCCTGTTGCTTTAGGAAAAGAGAGGAATTGACAACTCTTAACAAAGGGACGTAAGCAGGATGGGCAGACTCAGGAGATAAAAAAAATATCAGCCTTAAACTAACAGAAATGCTGACAACCGACAACCCAGAGAGCGGTGGAAGTTGAAACACTGCGTTCAGAACATGTCCCATGAGCCTCGGCCAACACAAATGTCTTCCCTGTGCTGCTCCTTATCACGCCGACCCCTGGAAGGCTGTGGTGGCTGTTGCCACTTGAACTCTTCAACAGAACAATAGTGCTGACTGCTCATTAATTTAGTTTGATTTATTTAGCCAGGATAGTCCACTCATTGACAATAGCCCGTGCTTTACAGGGAGCCCTGGGTCCCATAAAATCAATGAAAACAAACAAATTACACATGTTAAATGGAGCTGATGGTGAGAACTGAAGTTATATTACAGCAAAAAAGCACCAAATAAGTTGATGTAATGCTATGCCAATGATGTCAAGTGGTTTCCAAATGCTGATATCATGTCCTTTGCTTTGTCACCTAACCTGACAGGTGTTGACGACTTAATGATCTGACTCACTATTTCAATAGGAAAACTGACTAGGGGTGATTCCCGCCCAAATTCATAGCACTAAGTTCATAGATCGGCCAAAGGATGATGTTAATGCTACGGAGCTTTCAGGAAATACACCCCTTCCAAGGTAGATGAAACTATCTATTGACATGTTGGAAGTAAAATAATTGCCTACAACTGGCTGTACAGAGTGGCTGCCAAGATACTGTAGTTGAAGTAGTGATTTCAAAGTGAGTGCTGAGACGAACATCACGGACCGGGAGAGATGGAGGGGGGTTCAGATTAAAGGGCTCTCTCACGCCAGTGAGGTTTGATGCTTCCAATGTCCCCCTACTCTCTGCTATTCATCACTCCTCTACGGCTAAAGGGGCTTCCTGGGATTGTCTTATGTTAAACGGCTGTTTTTTTGGTTTATCACACAGCCCCTTCATACCAACTAAGCTGTGTTTTTACTGAAGTTTCATCTTAGAAGACAATTGGTAGAATTATAGAATTGTTGTTCGACGCAGAATAACTGGACAGAGAAGTTCAGAAAGTATTCAGACCCTTTATTCAGTACTTTGGGGCGGCAGATAGCCTAGTGGTTAGAGCGTTGGACTAGTAACCGAAAGGTTGCAAGATCAAATCCATGAGCTGACAAGGTAAAAATCTGTCTTCTGCTCCTGAACAAGGCAGTTAACCCACTAGGCCGTCATTGAAAATAAGAATTTGTTATTAACTGACTTGCCCAGTCAAATAAAGGTAAAATAAAAAACCGTTGAAGCACCTTTGTCAGCGATTACAGCCTCGAGTCTTCTTGGGTATGATTCTATAAGCTTGGCACACTTGTATTTGGGGAGTTTTTCACCTTCTCTGCAGATCCTCTCAAGCTCTGTCAGGTTGGATGGGGAGTGTTGCTGCACAACTATTTTCAGGTCTCTCCAGAGATGTTTGATCGGGTTCAAATCCGGGCTCTGGCTGGGCCACTCAAGGACATTCAGAGACTTGTTCCGAAGCCACTCCTGCGTTGCCTTGGCTGTTGTTGTCCTGTTGGAAGGTGAACCCTTCGACCCCAGTCTGAGGTCCTGAGCACTCTGGAGCAGGTTTTCATTAAATCAAGTTTTTGATTTGACCATGTGTTTGGACCATGATCGTTTGTTGGTGATGTGGACAACAAGGAACTTCAGCCCCGTAGATGTTAATTGGGGCCTGTTTGACCCTCCCTTTCCTGTAGTCCATGATCAGCTCCTTGGTTTTGCTGACGTTGAGAGAGGTTGTTGTCATGGCGCCACACTGCCAGGTCTCTGATCTCCTCCATATAGGCTGTCTCATCGTTGTCGGTGATCAGGCCTACAACCTGTTGTGTCATCAGCAAACTTAATGATGGTGTTGGAGTTGTGCTTGGCCACACAGTCGTGGGGTGAACAGGGAGTACAGGAGAGGACTAAGCATGCACCCCTGAGGGGCCCCCGTGTTGAGGATCACCGTGGCAGATGTGTTGTTGCTTACCCTTACCACCTGGGGATGGCCGTCAGGAAGTTCAGGATCCAGTTGCAGAGGGAAGGTGTTTAGTCCCAGGGTCCTTAGCTTAGTGATGAGCTTTGTGGTCACTATGGTGTTGACCACTGAGCTGTTGTCAATGATCAGAATTCTCACATATGTGTTCCTTTTGTCCAGGTGGGAAAGGGCAGTGTGGAGTGGGATTTGAGATTGCGTATTATGCGGATCTGTTAGGGCTGTATGCGAATTGGAGTGGGTCTAGGGTTTCCGGGATGATTGTGTTGTGACCCACGACCAGCCTTTCAAAGCACTTCATGGCTTTGAAAGGAAACATGCTACGGTTCTGTGGTGATTTAGGCAGGTTACCTTCGCTTTCTTGGTCACAGTGATTATGGTGGTCTATTTTATTTATTTATTTGACCTTTTATTTAACTAGGCAAGTCAATTCTTAATTTCAATGACAGCCTAGGAACAGTGGGTTAACTGCCTTGTTCAGGGGCAGAACGACATATTTTTACCTTGTCAGCTCGGGTATTCAGTCTTGCAACCTTTCGGTTACTTGTCCATCGCCCTAACCACTAGGCTACCTGCCGCCCCCCGTCTGCTTGAAGCATGTAGGTATTACAGACTTGGTGAGGGAGAGGTTGAAATTGTCAGTGAAGTGAGTATACGTCCTGGTAATCCGTCTGGCCTTGTGAAAGGTGAACTGTTTTTAAAGGTCTTGCTCACATCGGCTACGGAGAGCGTGATCACACAGTCGTCTGGAACTGCTGGTGCTCTCCGCGCATGCTTCAGTGTTGCTTGCCTTGAAGCGAGCATAAAAGGCATTTAGCTTGTCTGGTAGCTCGCGTCACTGGGCAGCTCGCGGCTGGGTTTCTCTTTGTAGTCCGTAATAGTTGCATGCCCTGCCACATCCGACAAGCGTCAGAGCCGGTGTCGTAGGATTCAATCTTAGTACTGTATTGACGTTTTGCCTGTTTGAGGGCATAGCAGGATTTATTATAAGCGTCTGGATCAAGTATCTCTGTACTTTCCTCCGTTGACTAGTCTACCAGTCCCTGCCGCTGAATAACATCCCCACAGCATGATGCTGCCACCACCAAGCTTCACCATAGGGATGGTGCCAGGTTTCCTCCAGACGTGACTCTTGGCATTCAGGCCAAAGAGTTCAATCTTCGTTTCATCAGACCAGAGAATCTTGTTTCTCTTGGTCTGAATGTTCTTTAGGTGCCTTTTGGCAAACTCCAAGTGGGCTGTCAAGTGCCTTTTACTGAGGAGTGACTTCCGTCTGGTCTACCATAATGGCCTGATTCGTGGAGGGTTGCAGAGATGGTTGTCCTTCTGGAATATTCTCCCAGAGGAACTCTGGAGCTCTGTCAGAGTGACCATTGGGATCTTGGTCACCTCCCTGACCAAGGCCCTTCTCCACCGATTGCTCAGTTTGGCCGGGCGGTAAGCTCTAGGAAGGGTCTTGGTGGTTCCAAACTTCCATTTAAGAATGATGGGGACCACTGTGTTCTCTGGGACCTTCAATGCTGCAGAATTATTTTGGTACCATTCCCCAGATCTGTGCCTTGACACAATCCTGTCACGGAGCTCTTTGGACAATTCCTTTGACCTCATGGCTTGGTTTTTTTCTCTGTCAACTGTCAACTGTGGGACCTTATTATAGACAGGTGTGTGCCTTTCCAAATCATGTTACCACAGGTGGACTCCAATCAAGTTGTAGAAACATATCAAGGATGATCAATGGAAACAGGATGCACCTGAGCTCAATTTTGTGTCTCATAGCAAATGGTCTGAATACTTATGTAAATAAGGAATTTGTTTATATTTAATACATTTGCAAATCTGTTTCCGCTTCATCATTATGGGGTATTGTGTGTAGATTGATAAGAAAAACATTTTTTTAATCAATGTTTGATTTAACAAAATGTGGAAAAAGGCAAGGGGTCTGAACTTTCCAAATGCACTGTATTTACCACTTACTTTATATGTGAAGGAAATATAAGGGTTGATAGAGGAGCATACAATATGTGTGATGTACTAAGCAACAATGCTAAGTTTGCAGCTGTTATGGAGGTAACGGTAGAGATTCTAGATAGGCTGCATTCCCTGTTTCACCCAGTCACACTGACCCTGTAACAGCTTTTCAAATGGCACCGTATTACCTATATAATGCATTAGTTTTAAACAAGGCAATAAAAAGTACTCCACTAAATTGGGAATGGGGAGCTATTTGGGACACAGGCCAGTATTTCCCCCCTGGCAGCTCCACAGTCAAGGCTTTCCTGCTCTTCACACTACCAACCCCCACCCCCCTTCTTAGGATGTCCTGTCAACTCTGGCACTGAGAAGACAGGACGGGGGAGGAGAGGGCTTTGTCTGTCAGTCCAGTCAGCCTGAACTAAGCACAGATTCTCCAGGACCCCAGAGCCAGTCCAGCCTCCTCGCTCCTCCAAGCCTCAGCCTCAGGCAGGCACACCACAAGAACCCTCTGCCCTGAGGGACCTTTTCTAACCACTCATCATCTATCACCAGGTTCTCTTCGCCACAGCACATCAAGGTACTGTATGTATCACAACAGTACGGCTTCCTGCTGTTCTTCACCTCTAGTAAAATTTAACGATTTGAGTTTAGACTTGATACACTAAGAGTGAAAAATGAAAAACTTAATTTGTGAATATTTATTATTTAATTACCTCATGATCTACAAAGTAATTTATTCATGCATTTTTTGGCTGTATTATTATTATAAGAGGAAAACTGGAGGGAGAACAGCAAATTATGATTATCTCAAATTAGCAGGTGTACACATACGCCATAGTGTCTGACTTTGTCTCAGGTTGATAAAAAAAAAACTATATATATATATATTCTTCATGACAATTCTCTGGTGTGAAATGCTCCTCACATTTCATCTTGCAGCTCAGAACCAGACAGAAATGCATGTTTCACCACTGCACGTCCTCCACTGCTTACATTATGTCTGACTTTAATCTGATTATACCAATTCTGAACTCCTAACACGGCTAACAATTTCCTCTGCTTTCAATAGACAATGAACGAATTTGACTTGCACAACTCCTCGTTAAATTTCTTCAATGGCACGCCCTGGTTCGTCTACGAGTGCACCCTCAATCTGGATAAGGACTATCAGCGGATCGCCTTGTTCCTGCTCTACCTGCTGCTGTTCATGGTGGGGCTGGCTGAAAACACCCTGGTGGTCTGGGTCAATTGGCGCCGGCGCCACTCGGCCAACGGTGTCTTGTTCTGCGTCATCAACGTGAGCTTGTCGGACCTGATGGTGGTTCTGATGTTACCCTTCTACATGCTGGAGGTGACCATGGACAAGGTATGGCTGTGGGGCCGCTTCCTATGTAAAGTCACCCACCTCATCTACGTGATCAACTTCTATAGCAGCTCCTTCTTCCTGGCCTTCATGACCCTGGAGCGCTACCTGTCCCTGTCCAGGCCCTCGTCTCCTGCCTGCTTCCCCATAGCCAGACGTCGCCGCTGGCTACTCTGCGGTGGTCTCTGGCTCCTCTCCCTGTTCCTGGCTCTGCTGGAGAACGTCCACATGGACCTGCTGGAGTGGGACGAGCCGGGCTGCTACATGCTGCCAGAGAACAACTACACTGAGTGGTTTGTCTCCGTCTCCTTCCTCTGCCTCATCTTCCAGTTCCTTGGCCCGGCCTCCATCATCGTCACCTGTAACATCTTGATAGCCCGAGCGGTGCGCTCCGCTCCAGACGTGCAGGGAAAACGGGATGTCTGGCTGGTGCATGTGTACTCCCTGGTGTTTGTCCTCTGCTGGCTGCCGTACCACATCGTCTTGTTCCTGATGATGGTGGATGATCTGGACCCTCACGTGTTCAGCTGCAACACAGTGGAGGTGCTCTACAACTCCTACGGTGTGGTTGAGGGCCTGTCGCTCTTCCACTGCATCGCCAACCCTATCCTTTACAACTTCCTCAGCAAGAGCTTCCGTTCCAACCTGATCAACGCTGTGGTCCACTATGTACCCAGGGAGTTCCCAGGAGGGTCGAATCCCCAAGAAACTGCACCCAACGCAGGAGGACCAGACACTAGGAAGAAGGAATGCAAGCTTAGCAACATGAGCACCAGTCACTCTGATGTTGCTGGGTTGTAGAAAAAGGAAGCACCACAGTGTCACATTGAGACTTCACTAGCCATCATCACCGAAGGACAATGGAGGAAAGGGGAACTTGAAAGCTGTTACTGAAACGTGTGCTGCCTTCACAGGCTAGACATGTCACAAGACAAGGTTTCTTAGTCTGACTCTCTTGGGTCCAGATTGTTTACCCTTCTCCCAAAGTGTACACTTGCACACTTTCATTTCAAAGTATTTGATTGGTGTAAGCATTGGCTGAAGGGAGTTTCTTACATTATAAAACAAAAGAACATGACCAGCAGTGTGCAAGTACACATTTATGGAGAATTGTGGAGAATCAGGATTCAGCCTTGGTCACTAAGAAATAGTCATGTAAATGATGGGCTCTCTGTCCCTCTCATCTGTCTCCCATTTTTCTCTTTCAGCGCATCAATAATGTTGTAAACAGAGGAAGGAAGGAAACGCTTTCGAAATGTTTTCTTTGAACTTCCACAGGAACTTGTGGCATCAATATCTAGGAACTTCTGGAGGACAGAATTAGTCATTACATCGCTGGGTGAAGAGAAGCTTCCTCGCAAATAAACATTTTCCTCTGTGTAACATAGATGAGATTTAAAACTTATAACTACTGAGTATAAACAACTTGTAAAATTGAACTGCAACTGCTAAATGTAAAACATTTTGATTACACAAACATATAAACAGATCTTAATTTCCACAGCAACCTTTTTTTTCTCTGCTGAATTTGTAAATGTGTTGAATAAAAGTATTTCAAACAGGATGATTGTGTTAATATCAAAATCAACTTCCCCTTTTGATTATTTACAATAGGGAAAAATAAAGGCAAGATTATGAATAGCTCCCGTAGTCGGAGGCAGGTAGCCTAGTGTTGAGCCAGTAACCAAAATGTCGCTGGTTCAAATACCTGAGCCAACAAGGTGCAATTAACTGTTAACGTGCCCTTGAGTAAGGCACTTAACCCTCATTTGCTACGGGCTGCCTTACTACTATGACTGACCTTTTAAAACATCACATTTCACTGCACCTATGTGGTGTGTAACAATGCAACATCTTTACATTTTTGATGGGCTGGTTTCCCAGAGATTAAGCATAGTCCTGGACTAAATAGCACTTTCAATGGATATTCTCCATTACAGTAAATAAACTTTTCAGTCCAGGACTAGGTTTAATCTGTATCTGGAAAACATCTCTTAAAATTGTATAACTTTTATTTTATGCAGACCTGGGTAAAATTATATTTGATTAGTTACTTAAATACTTATTTTCTGTTAGAGTATTTTCAAATCTGTCCCAAATCAACAGTGAAAGTATTTACATTTCCTATAAATAGCCTATTTTTAAGTACTTATTTTCAAATGCATGGGTTATTAAATGCATGTTAGTGTGAGTATTTCCAAATACATTCCAATATTCAACTACTTGTCTTTTCAAATAAATATCTAAATACTTCCAAATGTCTGAAAGTAATATAAAAAAATACCCTGAGTATTATTTCAACACAGGTCTGATTGTACAAAATCAGTCCTCATTTTTTACTTTCACTGGGAAGTCCGGAAGGAATTTTATGTTGGTTTAACGATGTTGACATGGTAATAAGAGGGAGAAAGGCTTAGGTTTCACTTCACATACAGCACAATGGGAAGCAGCATACCAAGAACAGAACAGCATTACAGGTTCAAAGGTCACCAGTCCCTACAGCAGGATCTAGATAAACACACAAATTGTGCATAAATGCATATGCATCATTAAAATGTAATGATGAATGTATTCTGTGGCAGCAAACATAACAGATCAAATACAATAAAGAAAAAACAAAGCATGAGGGTTAGGAGCGAAAAGTAACTAGACAGTGAGATCAACATTTGTTATATTTACTTTATTCTTTCCAGAACTAGAAACGAGATATAAAGGCCAACGTTCATAGTTCTCATTAAAAAAAGTACATAAAATAATAAATATAATAAATAGTTTAATCCGACTGATGAGGTGAGACACCAAATAGTTGTTTAAATGTCATCATGCCCAAAGTGAGCACTTGAAGGACCACAAGTCTACAAAACACAATACTCATAACGTAGTGCCTTTGAAATGCTGAGACAAGGCAGACGTGATTTTTAAAACTCTTGTGTGACTAAATGGCACTCTGGTTGGAAACTACCGTTCATACCATCTGATCAGTAACACATATGAACTACTATATAATGTCTGCATTATAGTCTATCACTATTTTATTTTTACCTTTATTGAACTAGGCAAGTCAGTTAAGAACAAATTCTTATTTTCAATGACGGCCTAGGAACAGTGGGTTAACAGCCTGTTCAGGGGCAGAACAACAGATTTGTACCTTGTCAGCTCGGGGGTTTGAACTTGCAACCTTCCGGTTACTAGTCCAACGCTATAACCACTAGGCTTACCCTGCCGCCCCACTACATAAATGCTTTGAGGAAGATGTACCGAAATGGTTTCCTAGGGAACAGATACAGCAAGGCCTCATTCATCCTCCCATTCTTCAGTTACAAAGTATGATGGGTCAGGTACACTTAACCCATGTTAATGGGTACATATGCTTGGAGCGTGGCAAATATTGTTTCACTCAGACATAAATGAATGGTCTGTCACATGTTTAATATAAAAATGGATGTACACGTAACTGACAAAATGCATACAGTGATAGAAAAATGTAATTCATTTTTTGTCAAACTGAGTAATAAGACACTTAAGACAACATTTGACTGCAACTTAGGAAAAGCCAATGGACTTGCGTTGAAAATAGTCAGTAAACAGTAGCACGTCCTTCCTTCCATAGACCACAATAGATATACTGCCACCAAGTGGCTAAGCTTCTTCCAAGAAAAGATTACCTTTCCGGCTACACTATGCTACAAAACATGTCTCTTCGATCCATAATACCATCTGAAATACAGACATAAAACAAGTGAAATACATTCTACACGGCTATAGATATGGTCCACAACCAGAAAGAGGTATTGAAAGCGAGTGGAAAAGAGGGAGAGAATGGGCAAGAGACAGGCAGACAAAGAGACGGAGGGAAGAAAAGGAAGTGAAAGAGACACCAGAGGAGTAGCTGATCAGGTGTCCAGGGCGGGAAGGGGTTCTTTGGAGTGGTCGTTGTACATGAAGGTCTGCTCTATGTTGAAGTCTGGAGGCAGGTGGTCCTTGTGGACGTCCATGTGGGAGGACACCAGCTTGAGCGTGGAAAAGTAGAGGCCGCAAATGGTGCAGCGGTACATGAGTGCCCCGGCGTGGGTCTTCAGGTGGCAGATCATGGTGGAGCGCCCTCGGAAGAACCTCAGGCACACCTTGCACTGGTACGGCTTCTCCCCAGTGTGGATGCGCAGGTGGTAGGTGAACTCGCCAGAGTGGGCAAAGCGTTTGCCACAGAAGCGACAGCGGTACCATTTCTCCCGGGGGATGGTGCCACCCAAGGAGTTCCCATTGGACAGGAGGCCTGTGGGAAAGCCAGCTGCCACGGCCCCCTGGAGCAGCTTGTCTGAGAGGCTGAAGGAGCCCAGGCCGAAGCCCATGTTGCCCAGCTTCCCCAGGCTGCCTGCCTCCAGGGGGGAGGAGGAGGAGCAGGAGGAAGGGTACTCTATCTGGTCAGCCTTTCGTTTCCCTGGCCACCCCTGGCTGCCCTGGGCCTCGTTGGTGTGAAAGCTCAGGTGGTACTGGAAAGCTGAGGCAGAGCGGAAGGTCTGTGGGCATAAGAAGCAACGCAGCTCCTCCTCTCCCTCTGGTCCGGCTGCTTTATGAGCCCTCATGGCCTCTCTGTCAGTGGCGGCCTCCTCAGCATGCAGGAACATGTGTCTGTCCAGCAGAGGGCGATCTAGGAAGCCGCAGGCGCAGAGCGGGCAGGAGTAGACTGGCAGGGAGAGGTGGGTGAGGGCGTGCCACAGCAGGGCACATAGGGAGGGCTGGGGTAGCTGGCACACACCACAGCTCAGTGACTGGACGGACACGTGACTCAGCAGGTGATCCCTGATGACCTGGGGGAAGGAGAGAGACAGTATGTCAACAATACAAGGAGGGAAAATAGATGTCTTAGCCACCTCGATGCAATAGGTGTGCTCGAGTTCAATGAATTTAATGGAGCTATGTCAATCTATATATTTTACCGTCGCCATTAGCCAATACGCAAAATCACTCAGGAAACGTGGAGCAAACCAAACTGACCTGGAAGTCCTTGGTGAGGGCTTTGTTACAGACAGCACACTGCAGCTCCCCGTTGTGCCCCTGGGTAGCGTTGTGGAGCTGACTGGGGAGGGTGTACCTGGTTGCAGCTTGGCGCCGGTGGCGTACCAACTTGGCCTGGCTGTTGAACTGGAGATGACACATGTCACAAGAGAACACCACATGGGACAAGGCGTGGGTGATGCTGGCGCCACGGTCTCCGGGGAAAGATGCCCCACACACCCTGCAGGCCCCTGTCTCAGTGAGGTGGGTCTCTGCGTGGGCCCTCAGGGAAGCAGAGTCGGCCAACAGTGCCATTCCACAGGCTTTACATGCCATTATACCCTGCACCGATGACACCTGGCCAGTGTTCACACCCCCTGCACTGACCGCTGCTCCGTTCTCCACACACACCAAGTCCTCATCTTCATCCTCCTCCTCATCTTCCTCCTCCATGTAGTTCTCACCATCGCTCAACTCGATGATCTCTCCAGCCAGCTGTCTCCACTGGTCCACTCCTCCATCAGTCCCTTCTTCATCTCCCTGCAAATGCTCTCTCTCTTCATCATCGTCTTCATCATCGTCTTCATCATCCTCCCCCCCCCCAAAGATGACCCCTGCATGGTCAGAGCTCACACCTCCCACCCCAGCCTCCACCACTCCCATCTGCAGGCTGTCCAGGGGGTCTCCAGAGGAGGACGAAGGGGCCTCCCTCACCCCACAGATGTCCCCTCCCAGCTGGGCTGATGAGTCAGGGTAGGAGCAGGAGTCAGATACACATGGAGGTACAGAACCAGCCCTACTCCCACTAACTACCATCTGTTCCTCCTCACCGTTATCAACCCCGTCTCCCACCACCACCTCCTCAGTCTTCAGCTGCAGGGGAGGTCCAGGTGTAGCCTCAACAGCTACAGTGGACATGTCTACTGAACTCTGCTGATCTCCTGTCAGCTGTACCCGTTTGTCTTCGGCCATCTGTCCATAGCCCAGGTGAGACTGGACGTCCTCTGCTTTGAGGGACAGGGACAGAGGGGCTGTGTGTCCACCACCCCGGCCCAGCCTGGCCACCCTGCTGCCCTGGGGGAGAGGTGAGGGGGCCGCCGCTGGAGTAGGAGCACCCGAGGGACCAGCAGATGATGACAGGGAGGAACAAGACGCTGCAGAGGATGAGCACACGGATGACCCAGCAGCAGTAGCTGCAGCAGCAACCATGTCAGGGTCCAGGTCTCCATCCACCACACAGTCTGCAGAGCCAGAGCCCGGTTGCTGCAGGTCAGGGAAGGTAGCGTGACAGGCCCTCACCAGCTCTCTCACCCCCAGCCTCTCTGCCAGCTCATACAGCACTCCTACATCTATCAGGTCTGTGAAGATCTCTCCAGTGTAGATGAAAGTCAGCACCTTCTCAAAATTGGACGGGGACACAAAATCCAGAGTGTACGTTGTCGTGGCTCCTGAGGTTCCGATCTGAGTCCCCCTGCCCGAGAACATGCTGCGGAAGTGGGTTCCGGCGCACGCGAGCACGGCGCGGTGCGCTGCAAAGGCGCGGCTCCCCACCTGGAGGATGACATCACAGAAGAGGCGGGACAGACGGCAGTGGTTGAGCTCGGCGAGGAGGCCAGCGGCGTGGCCTGAGCCCTGCAGCCGAATCCTCATCGCTCCCTGGCGGTGTTACTCAAATCCCAACTAGAAGAGACAAGGGGAAGCCAACAGCGTCATTGTCTAGCCTAAATCAGTCCGCAATAACATAATCCAGTATCAAGCGCCATTGATTGATTGTGAGATTAAGGGGAGTGCAGCTTTGTCGAGTGCCATGCTTGTAAAACAAATATATAATACTTATTGAACTAACCAGGTAGTTATTAGAGCTCGAATACATAATAAACGAGGGAAACATTGTAACCTTTCAAGTTTCATTGAATGCTAATTTGTTAGGCTATCTAGCTTGTCAGCTAACGCTAGCTGCTCATCAGTTTTCTACGTTTGCCATGATCCAATTCCAAACTCTACAAAATGCAAACCTCTAAACACCTTTCTACAAGGATAGACAAAGTCTTTCATAAATCATGTTGATATTATATTCTTTACCAATAGAAGGCAGTATGTTCGACCATTTAGTCAACGTTTTCAATAGCTTCCTTTTTTATTATCGGTCGTTTCCAGTCGCACAGCAATGACGTAAGACAAAATAATGCCTGGAAGGCTGCTTGAAAACCAAATATTTGGCAGTAATGCCCCCCAGCGGTTGGATGACAGTGGCACACAGGAGCCAGAGGGCCATAAAAACAGACTTTTACTTTTGGAGATATTTTATTTATTTTACTTACCGTTCATAAAATTCCAAATAGAAACAGTGAAAAAAATAGATGACAAATAGATACATTGTAACAAATAACAAACAGAAAATGGTTGAAAGTATACAGTCAGATAAAATCCTATGGTCTATTGATAAAGTACTCTGAAAATCAAAGAAAACAATTGCAGTCAATGTTGTTGAATTGTAAATGTTACCCTGCATGGCTACAAACAAGTCTTAGATGTTCCAGCAGGCAGAATTACATAAAAGTACAGTATATATTACAAAATCATTATTATAATCGGTCATTGTATGTCAGTATGACTTCTCAATATTGTAAAACAGGCAAATGTATTATCTAAACAGATATAGTTTGTTACAGATTTAACCCACATATTTTCTCATTTGTTTGTATTTGTAAACAGACAACCATTGACAATTTCAGCAATATATTTGCCTTTAAAAATTGAATGAATATTGCTTTTTTAGTTGCTTGATATGTTCTCTTTCTATGCTTTACTTTTGTAAGTGGAGTACTTTCTTTATATTCTTGTTAACTTCCTCACTTTCAAAACCACATCCATAGAAGCTTTTTTTCACCAGCCTTTGTGTGCTACCATGGCCGTTAAAGATACAAAACCCTCTTCCTGGAATTGGTATGAGCCAGGCTGCTGAGGCTGGAAGTGCTAAATCTACGGGAGACACCAAGTGTGGGTCAATTAGGTGAGACCTCGTTAGGGCAGCCATGTTGCAGGAGGATGTCAGCACACTCTTTGCTCCCAGTTTTTCTAGCCATGGTCATGGCTGTCCGGCCCTGAGGATCCCTGGCCTTCACATCACTTCCATACTGCAGGGAGGGAGAGATTGAACAATTCACCATTTACATTCTGTATAAAATTACCACAAAATATAATAATTGAGAATATGTGAATTAATTAATGAATTATTTTAATGTGACAACATTTGACTTGGGCTAAAGGCCAACAATTTGTGTCCGGTGCTTGGGGAAGATCATCATCAACAAATAATTTGTCGAGACCAGGGCCTTACCCAGACTAGCAGCTGTGTCATTACGACATCACCCAGCTGACAGGCAGCGTGCAGGGAGGTGTGAGGCTGTTGCTGTGAGGGTGTTCCTCCGTTGGCCAGGGCAGTGTTGATCTGCTCCTTGTTGCTGTGGGCCAGGAGCAGTAGGAGCCTGGGCAAATCCCTCTCTGTCACCGCGGAGAGCAGACACACAGACATCGCAGTGTCCCCTGGGCCTGTGGGACTTGGAGCAGGCAGGGGTGCCACAAACACACGCTGCTCGTATTTTGCACGGATCCATGATTCTCTCTCCTCTCTGTGAGAGAGACACAAGCATACAGGTGAGTTACCACGGAAACTGCTCATGGATCAAGAGAGAGATTTCTGTGGCAACATACAGTATCTTCCAGGACGTGTGCTCCGGGCATGTGCTGACCAACTGGCAGGTGTCTTCACTGACATTTTCAGCATGTCCCTGATTGAGTCTGTAATACCAACATGTTTCAAGCAGACCACCATAGTCCCTGTTCCCAAGAACACGAAGGCAACCTGCCTAAATTACCACAGACCCGTAGCACTCACGTCCGTAGCCATGAAGTGCTTTGAAAGGCCGGTAATGGCTCACATCAACAACATTATCCCAGAAACCCTAGACCCACTCCAATTTGCATACTGCCCAAACAGATCCACAGATGATGCAATCTCTATTGCACTCCACACTGCCTTTTCCCACCTGGACAAAAGGAACACCTATGTGAGAATGTTATTCATTGACTACAGCTCAGCGTTCAACACCATAGCACCCTCAAAGCTCATAACTAAGCTAAGGATCCTGGGACTAAACACCTCCCTCTGCAACTGGATCCTGGAGTTCCTGATGGGCCAACCCCAGGTGGTGAGGGTAGGTAGCAACACATCTGCCACGCTGATCCTCAACATAGGAGACCCCCAGGGGTGCGTGCTCAGTCCCCTCCTGTATTCCCTGTTCACCCTAGACTGAGTGGCCAGACTCCAACATCATCATTAAGTTTGCAGACGACACAACAGTGGTAGGCCTGATCACCGACAACGAAGAGACTGTCTATAGGGAGGAGGTCAAAGACCTGGCCGGTGCCAGAATAACAACATATCCCTCAACGTAACCAAGACTAAGGAGATGATTGTGGACTACAGGAAAAGGAGGACCGAGCACGACCCCATTCTCATCAACGGGTCTGTAGTGGAGCAGGTTGAGAGCTTCAAGTTCCTTGGTGTCCACATCACCAACAAACTAGAATGGTCCAAACACACCAAGACAGTCGTGAAGAGGGCATGACAAAGCATATTCCCCCTCAGGAAACTAAAAAGATTTGGCATGTGTCCTGAGATCCTCAAAAGGTTCTACAGCGGCAACATCGAGCGCATCTGACTGACTGGTTGCATCACTGCCTGGTACGGCAATTGCTCAGCCTCCGACCGCAAGGCACTACAGAGGGTAGTGCATACGGCCCAGTACATCACTGAGGCTAAGCTGCCTGCCATCCAGGACCTCTACAGCAGGCGGTGTCAGAGGAAGGCCCTAAAAATTGTCAAAGACCCCAGCCACCTCAGTCATAGACTGTTCTCTTTACTACCGCATGGCAAGCGGTACCGGAGTGCCAAGTCTAGGACAAAAAGGCTTCTCAACAGTTTTTACCCCCAAGCCATAAGACTCCTGAACAGGTAATCAAATGGCTACCCGGACTATTTGCACTGTGTGCCCCTTCCCAACCCCTCTTTTACGCTGCTGCTACTCTCTGTTTATCATATATGCACAGTCATTTTAACTATACATTCATGTACATACTACCTCAATTGGCCCGACCAACCAGTGATCCCACACATTGGCTAACTGGGCTATCTGAATTGTGTCCCGCCACCCACCACCCGCCAACCCCTCTTTTACGCTACTGCTATTCTCTGTTCATCATATATGCATTGTCACTTTAACCATATCTACATGTACATACCACCTCAATCAGCCTGACTAACCGGTGTCTGTGTGTAGCCTCGCTACTTTTATAGCCTCGCTACTGTATATAGCCTCGCTACTGTATATAGTATTTTTACTGTTGTTTTTATTTATTTTCTCACATATTGTTCGCCTAATACTTTTTTTGCACTATTGGTTAGAGCCTGTAAGTAAGCATTTCACTGTTGTATTTGGCGCACGTGACAAATAAACTTAGATTTGATTTGATCATCTGCAACACATTCTTGGATTCAACTATTTAAATCTTATTCTAGTCAAATAATGGTCTTCATTGGACAAAAATATTGGCTTTTCTTTTGAACACCCAACGAAACAGGTGACCATAAATAAAGCATCCAGATGTTTCCTATCTATTACACTGAACCAGGACCCTCACCGTGTGGCGTTGGGTGTGGGTTTGTGTCTGCCCTGGGTGTGGCATTCCCAGATGCTATTGGCCAAGTGGTTGCCGATGGCAGTCAGGACCTGTGTCAGCTCCCTGGGCCAGTCATCCAGGTCCAGAGAGCGGACGCGGGACAGGTGTGTCCCAAGATTACGGTGGATCCCTGAACACTCGATGCAGATCAACGCCCCCAGGTTGAGGCTGGCCCACGTGGGGTCTGGAGAGGACATCCAAACCAAAGCAGAGGGATTGAGATCGAGAGTAAGGGATTGAGTAAAATAAAGTAAAATCATTTTGCACTAATGACTCCTTTTTCATTACTACTGAAAAAAATGAATGGCTGTATCTGGTACATAGTATAATACTGACCTCTTTGCACATGCATGGACATTGAATAGAATACGTTTTTAACTAGAGAGTTAGAGATATATATATAAAGAGAGTGAGAGAGGAGGTCAAGTCTAGAAACCCACTTGGTGCTTCACAGTCCACACAGAAGCTGTTGCCCTTGGCATTGCGAATGGCCTGTATGGCCACCGCCTCACTCTGGCTGCTCCTCCGTGCCTATGAAAGAACACATAGTTGACATTTCACAAGTATGAAGTGGATGTGCATTGTGACTGAATACGTCTCTAAGGAATCAGCAACTTGGACCGCAACGCCTGTCAGTACACAGCCAATCAGCATTATCTTCACTCTCCAGAAGGGTTCCACAGGGAACATATATACATGTTATATACTATAAAACATTCAAAACTATTTCCATTTATATAGTCTATTATAAGAAATCAACTTTGAATACTATTTTTAAACAGTACATATTTCCACACATCCCAGGCTGCTGCCCAGTCAGTTCCTTGCCTTGTTCCTGAGGCTCTCACAGGATTGCAGGCTGGCCAGTATCTGGCTCTCTATGGCCGTCACCCAGGCATCTCTGTCCTCCAGACTCTGGGCCTCAAAGTGCCACGTCTGCCCCGTGCTGGACACGATGATGAAGCCAGTATTCTCCTCATCTACAAAGACACGTTGAAAATGTAATACCATTAGTCCGCCATATTTAGTAAGTTCAAATCCTGGTTAACACTTCTTTACAGTACATCCAGAAAAAGCACATGTAACCAGCATAAACACAGACTCACTTCATCACCATGAGATGTTCGCTGATCATTTTAAAAAAGGACCCCGAGCAGGCAGACATTGTGTATGATGCAAAACGTTGAAAAAGGGTGATTGAGAGAAAGAAAGTAACAAAAACCAGCAACAAACCTTACAAATCACAGGTCAATCAGAAATGTCTAATACACTTGCTAGGTAGACAGACAAACAGACAAACAGGCATGAAACAACAGGTAGATTCAGTGAGCCAGTCAGCTCCTCACTGTTCCTTGTTGTTACCTGTCTTGTTATTGTTTCTCAAGGTACCAAAGCTTTTTCATTTCCACATTTTGTGCTTGGCTGCAGGGCAACAGTTTAGCCCAGATTAGCAGGAGATTAGGGAAAATAACAGCAAAATAGATTTATATAGAGTGCAGAATAATCTGGTAGAGATACAGTAGGAGGCCCAGTGCGCACCTTCAGCCTGTCCAATAGCTGTGTCGCCTTTCTGGTTCATACTCTTCTTCCTTGTTTTCTTCCGTTTGTCCATCATTGGAGAGGATTGACCATCTTTTCCAAAAGGGGGACTGGTTGCTCCTTCAATAGCATCTGACATTGGGGTACAAAGATGAATAAAACACAGTTTGTTATGTGTTGAGGGAACTTGCAGCTCTGGTACTATCATGCTCCAAAGCCCACATTGACATACTGTATATTAGAAACATATTATTATTACATTTCTGACATACCAGCACTATGTGACTTGCTGGACAGTGTTGATGGACAACGTTTTACTCCTCTATCTCTGGGAGAAGACAATGCACCAGGCTGTTCTTCAACAGGCACAAGGCTTGGTGGTAATAATGGGGGACTGGCGCTCTCTGTGGGTGCAGTATCCTTGGCCACACCGTTCAGGCCAGGGGAGGGCCCATAAGGGGGGACTGCCCTAGGTGGGCGTTTCCCTGGAACCTTCACTGTGACACGCAGTAGGTCGATCTCTTTAGCGTGAGAATTCTGTATATAGTCCTGAAACCACCAAGATTATACCTGTTAAACTAGATTGATTTGCTAAATTTCGCAAGACTAGAAATGAAATGTTTGTTTTTTTCTCGAAATATTGCAATTTTACTTTGTATTACAGTTCTCAGCACAGTGAATTCTCACATCAAAATAGATTTCAACTAATTTAACATCATAAAAAATATATATACAGTGGGGCAAAAAAGTATTTAGTCAGCCACCAATTGTGCAAGTTCTCCCACTTAAAAATATGAGAGAGGCCTGTAATTTTCATCATAGGTACACTTCAACTATGACAGACAAAATGAGGGAAAAAAATCCAGAAAATCACATTGTAGGATTTTTAATTAATTTATTTGCAAATTATGGTGGAAAATAAGTATTTGGTCAATAACAAAAGTTTATCTCAATACTTTGTTATATACCCTTTGTTGGCAATGACAGAGGTCAAAAGTTTTCTGTAAGTTTTCACAAGGTTTTCACACACTGTTGCTGGTATTTTGGCCCATTCCTCCATGCAGATCTCCTCTAGAGCAGTGATGTTTTGGGGCTGTTGCTGGGCAACATGGACTTTCAACTCCCTCCAAAGATTTCCTATGGGGTTGAGATCGGGAAACTGGCTAGGCCACTCCAGGACCTTGAAATGCTTCTTACGAAGTCACTCCTTCGTTGCCCGGGCGGTGTGTTTGGGATCATTGTCATGCTGAAAGACCCAGCCACATTTCATCTTCAATGCCCTTGCTGATGGAAGGAGGTTTTCACTCAAAATCTCACGATACAAGGCCCCATTCATTCTTTCCTTTACACGGATCAGTCGTCCTGGTCCCTTTGCAGAAAAACAGCCCCAAAGCATGATGTTTCCACCCCCATGCTTCACAGTAGGTATGGTGTTCTTTGGATGCAACTCAGCATTCTTTGTCCTCCAAACACGACAAATTGAGTTTTTACCAAAAATATATATTTTGGTTTCATCTGACCATATGACATTCTCCCAATCTTCTTCTGGATCATCCAAATGCTCTCCAGCAAACTTCAGACGTGCCTGGACATGTACTGGCTTAAGCAGGGGGACACGTCTGGCACTGCAGGATTTGAGTCCCTGGCGGCGTAGTGTGTTACTGATGGTAGGCTTTGTTACTTTGGTCCCAGCTCTCTGCAGGTCATTCACTAGGTCCCCCCGTGTGGATTTTTGCTCACCGTTCTTGTGATCATTTTGACCCCACAGGGTGAGATCTTGCATGGAGCCCCAGATCGAGGGAGATTATCAGTGGTCTTGTATGTCTTCCATTTCCTAATAATTGCTCCCACAGATGATTTCTTCAAACCAAGCTGCTTACCTATTGCATATTCAGTCTTCCCAGCCTGGTGCAGGTCTACAATTTTGTTTCTGGTGTCCTTTGACAGCTGAAGTGTACCTATGATGAAAATTACAGGCCTCTCTCATCTTTTTAAGTGGGAGAACTTGCACAATTGGTGGCTGACTAAATACTTTTTTGCCCCATTGTATACAGTACCAGTCAAAAGTTTGGACACACCTACCCATTCAAGGGTTTTTCTTTATTTTTTAACAATTTTCTACATTGTAGAATTATAGTGAAGTCATCAAATCTAAGAAATAACACATATGGAATCACATAGTAACCAAAAAAGTGTTAAACAAATCAAAATCTATTTGAGATTTTAAGGTTCTTCAAAGTAGCTGTCACGACTTCCTCCGAAGTCGGTCCCTCTCCTTGTTGGGGCGACGTTCGGCGGTCGACGTCACCGGTCTTATAGCCATTGCCGATCCACCTTTCATTTTCCATTTGTTTTGTCTTGTCTTATAATATATAATAATAATATAATAATATAATATAATAATATAATAATAATAATAATAATATATGCCATTTAGCAGACGCTTTTATCCAAAGCGACTTACAGTCATGTGTGCATACATTCTACGTATGGGTGGTCCCGGGAATCGAACCCACTACCCTGGCGTTACAAGCGCCATGCTCTACCAACTGAGCTACAGAAGGACCACACACCTGGTTTCAATTCCATCAATTAGATGTTCTGTATTTAACCATCTGTTCCCCCCATTTCCATGTCTGGTATTGTTTATTGTAAGTGCTTGTGCACGTTATGTCTGGTGTGCGTCGGGTTTTGTACCCATTTATTGATTGTTCTGGTCTAATGTCCATTGCCCGTGTTTCTTGGCCTAAGCAAGTTTCTTATTATTTTTGGTGTCCTTTAGTGGTGGTTTCTTTGCAGCAATTCGTCCATGAAGGACTGATTCACAGTCTCCTCTGAACAGCTGATGTTGAGATGTGTCTGTTACTTGAACTCTGTGAAGCATTTATTTGGGCTGCAATCTGAGGCTGGTAACTCTAATGAACTTATCCTCTGCAGCGGAGGTAACTCTGGGTCTTCCTTTCCAGTGGCGGTCCTCATGAGAGACAGTTTCATCATAGCTCTTGATGTTTTTTGCGACTGCACTGGAAGAAACTCTCAAAGTTATTGAAATGTTCCGGATTGACTGACCTTCGTGTCTTAAGGTAATGATGGACTGTCATTTCTCTTTGCTTATTTGAACTGTTCTTGCCATGGTATTTTACCAAATAGGGCTATCTTCTGCATACCACCGCTACCATGTCACAACACAACTGATTGGCTCAAATGCATTAAGAAGGAAAGAAATTCCACAAATTAACTTTTAACAAGGCACACTAGTTAATTGATATGCATTCCAGGCGACTACCTCATGAAGCTGGTTGAGAGAATGCCAAGAGTGTGCAAAGTTGCCATCAAGGCAAAGGATGGCTACTTTGAAGAATCTAACATCTAAATATATTTTTATTTTTTTTAACACTTTTTTGGTTATTACATGATTCCATGTGTGTTATTTCATAGTTTTGATGTCATTACTATTATTCTACAATGTAGAAAATAGTACAAATAAAGAAAACCCCTCGAATGAGTAGGTGTGTCCAAACTTTTGACTGGTTTTGTATCTGATAACTAAGATGAGATCATGTTACTGGTGTTGGTCTGGTTGATTGTGGTGTGACTTACATTGTGGCTGGGGTGATAGACCAGTGAGCCGTTGTTGGACAGAGTGACATATTTCTTCTTCCATTCTTTGTTCAGTGAGCTCCCACTCCGCTTTGACAGGATACTCTGTTACAAACAATGGGTTTAATGTCATTAGGTTCCCTTCCATGACTGAAGAACTGAAACTAATCTATTCATTATACACAATATCCAGTGTGTGTCACACTGACCTGTTTGATAGCGATGGCCCGGCCACTGCCCACGTCACCTTTAGGGTCAACATTCTTTTCACTGCCACTGCCTCGACGGTTCTGAGAGAAGTTGTATCAACATTATAGGGTTAGAGATGAGAGTGTGACAGGTATAAATATGGACTGACACAAGTGTACAGGACAGATGCGAAACGGTGTGACTATTACTGTATGTTAAACTGTACATTTATTTTAGCCCTGTTTTTAAATCAGCTTGTTTTAATAATATGGCTCTTTGGAACATTGTTCCGCTGATGAAAGATTCCAATAATTTGATCACCAGAGATTCTGAGAACAGTAACTGACCTTGAACAGAGAGGTCCGCCGTTGAGGGATGTTTCTCATGGACCCTGAGGAGCTGATACTGCCACCCCCCTCTATCGCTGCCACCGCCCCTGCCCCGCCCCGCAGCTCTCTGTGGCTGATCACAGGGGTGGAGGGTAGGGAGGAGGGGTAGCCACTATTCAGTCCTCCATTACTGGCCTGAGAAGGAGAGGGAGGGGAGGACAGGGCGACAGACAGGGAGACAGACAGGGGGACAGACAGGGGGACAGACAGGGGGACGGACAGGGGGACGGACAGGGGGACGGACAGGGCGACAGACAGGGGGACAGACAGGGGGACAGACAGGGGGACAGACAGGGGGACAGACAGGGGGACAGACAGGGGGACAGACAGGGGGATGGACAAGAGGGCATACGGAGAGTGGCACAAGGAATACAGAGAGAGGATGGGGACAAATGAGATGAAACAGAGAAAACTAGACAAACGGACAAGACAACATGCTCTTCGTCCTGAATACATTTGGTATCAAACGAGACTAAATCCTACATCTGTGGTTCCCAAACTTTTTGAACCATTCTTTGAATCCATCAAGGTCCTCTTTTAAGCCCCCAGATGAACAAAAAACTCCCGCCTTGGGCCAATCAGTATAATTTTGTAAATGTCGGATCTCTATGGAAAGATACATAATTCACCCAAGTTTAATCGAAATTGGACCAGTGGTGACTGCGATATCACGTGGGTTAGCTAGACTCATATTCCTGAGCATTTGTGCCAAATTTCCTCTCTGAGTCAAACAGATCAAGAGATATAAACATGTGCCTGTTATAGCGCCATCGTGTGGTCAACATGAATGTTCTTGCATATGTTGAATCTTCACAGTGTTTGCAACATGTGAACCAACTTTTATTACAATACGAATATCCTTGACTGATTTGCATTTATGTGCATAGAATACGCCCTCGTGAATGTTTATTGGTCAATATTGGCCATGATGTTTTAGGTGCTAGTCTGGAAAATATTGCGTTGAGACATCTTTGTCCATAGCTGCCACGTAACAAGATTTGTCCTGATCGGTCATTCGGTGCTGAAGGAGTAGCCTTTTATGTGTTTTTCACAAAATTGGAAAAGGTGTCAAATCCACCATTGTGGACCTTGTGGGTCCCTGAGACAAATTTGGTCCTTGTGAGGAGAGTGACCTATGTACCAAATGTCATGACTAGGTCAAATTGGGTGAGGGGTGTGACCTTTCAAAGTTTGCATTTGAAATCTGTTGTGATAGCACAACCATCTAGCCAATCAGTGTAATTGTATAAATGGCAGCTCTCTATGGCAAGACACATCATTCACCCAAGTTTTGTCAAAATCAGGCTAGTGCTGTCTGAGATATCTTACTAATGCAGGAGACAGATCCACAGTCCCCTCCCCGATTGTATTGTGGGTGACAACAATGTATCTAGCCACAGCTCAAGGTTTAGGCCTATAGGAGGAGCTTCAGTACTGTAGCTGGTATCCACCTGTGGGTCCCACTGCACTACAGTATTCATTTTCTGTCAACAACACAGAAGAGATAAGCCTGGGAAAAAGACAGATGTGAACAGTGTGAGGCATGTTACCTGTCCAGGGAAGGATGCTGACCCCGATGTGGAGCCCCCAGAGTGACTGGGGGAGTTAGGAAGAGACTTGCAGGAGGCCAGGAACGCAGACTGTTTCTTCTGTGTGACTATTTTCTGGACAGCTGAGAGGAGAGAGAAATACTGCACTAGTGAGATGGCACTAATCGCTCATTACTTCAGGATGTGAATTGTAGGTGTCAGGTAAGTAAGTACAGCTGTGCATCTCTGGTCAAACAACATAGACTTGTGATATAATCCTTTATGTAGAATGACATTGCTTTGAAATGATTTGTGAAGCATTTGTGTATAGTGCGACCAGAATGATTTATTGTGTGTGTCTGTACCTTTGGGTCCCCAGCTCTGACACCAATGCTCAACTTCAGTTAACTCACCCTCCTGAAAAACCCGGTCTACGTTGAGCCCATAGGTGGCACAGGTCTCATAGAACACACAGTGCCTCACATCAACACATAGCTGCCGGGCACGCATGTCCTCAATCACACGTGGGTTGGTACTGCTGATTTTGTCTATAGAAAGAGGACAGCGGAGACCGTGGGGCTTCAGACACTGAGATGAAGTCATATAGGCTACAGTAGCTTGTACAGTATATATATATATATGCTCACTTTCTTCCATCTAATTATATCAAATAAGGCTAATGGTTCTGTAGATGCTATCCATCTGCCCTCTTACATTTCCCTGAACATATCCATCCATTTTCATTCCTCCATGTTCCGTACCTTGTGTCCCAACCACAACAAGTGGGATGTCAGCACGGCTGCGGTGTGTGTTGAGCTGGCTGTACAGCTGGTACACATCCTGGAAGCTGGCCTCATTCTCCAGACTGAACACAAGGACCACTGCATCTACCCAGTTGCTGAACTACAGACAGAGATTTGGTAGGAGAGGGAAGAGAAGCGGGAGGCGAGAGGCAGACAAGTGCCAGATGGGGCAGGATAAGGATTAAGATGAGTTGGTTAGATTGTAACTCTGTAATTATTTCTCAACTCATCAACAACAATGCAACAAGGTATACAGTGCATTCGGAAAGTATAGCCTTATTCTAAAATGTATTAAATAAAAAAATGTATTCATCAATCTACAGACAATACACCATAACGACAAAGTAAAAACAAGCTTTTAAGATATTTTTGCAAATTTATAAAAATAAAAAACAGAAATACCTTATTTACACAAGTATTCAGATCCTTTGTTACAAGACTGGAAATTGAGCTCAGGGGCATCCTGTTTACGTTGATCAGATCCTCTCTGACCAAGGCCCTTCTCCGTTTCTCAGTTTGGCCGGGTTTCTAAACTTCTTCCATTTAAGAATTATGGAGGCCACTGTGTTCTTGGGGACCTAAAATGCTGCAGAATTTTTTGTACCTTTCCCCAGATCTGTGCCTGGATAAAATCCTGTCTTGGAGCTCTATGGACAATTCCTTCTACCTCATGGCTGGGTTTTTGCTCTGACATGCACTGTCAAATGTGTGACCTTTTAAAGACAGGTGTGTGCCTTTCCAAATCATGTCCAATAAATTGAACTTACCACAGGTGGACTCCAATCAAGTTGTTTTATTTTTATTTAACCTTTATTTAACCAGGAAAGCAGGCCATTATGTTAGAGTGGCCAGACGGAAGCCACTCCTCAGTAAAAGCCACAACAGCCTGCTTGGAGTTTGCCAAAAGGCACCTAAAGGACTCTCAGACCATGAGAAGCAAGATTCTCTGGTCTGATGAAACCAAGATTGAACTCTTTGGCCAGAATGCCAAGCGTCCCGTCTGGAGGAAACCTGACACCATCCCTACAGTGAAGCCTGGTGGTGGCAGCATCATGTTGTGGGGATGTTTTTCAGTGGTGGGGACTGGGAGACTAGTCAGGATCAAGGGAAAGATGAATGGAGCAAAGTACGGAGAGATCCTTGATGAAAACTTGCTCCAGAGCACCTGTTCCAGAGCCCCTGTTCCAGAGCACCTGTTCCAGAGCACCTGTTCCAGAGTGCAGGACCTCAGAATTGGAAAACAGGAAAACACAGCAGGACAACATAGCCAAGACAATGCAGGAGTGGCTTCGGGACAAGTCTCTGAATGTCCTTGAGTGGCCCAGCCAGAGCCAGGACTTGAACCCGATCGAACATCTCTGAAGAGACCTGAAAATAGCTGTGCAGCGATGCTCCCCATCCAACCTGACAGAGCTTGAGAGGATCAGCAGAGAGGAATGGGAGAAACTCCCCAAATATAGGTGTGCCAAGCTTGTAGTGTCAAACCCAAGACGACTCGAGGCTGTAATCGCTGCCAAAGGTGCTTCGACAAAGTACAGAGTAAAGGGTCTGAATACTTATGTAAATGTGATATTTCTGTTTTTTTTATTCAATTGAAAAAATGAATAAAAATCTGTTTTTGCTTTGTCATTATGCGGTATTGTGTGTAAATTAGTAAGGAGAAAAAACGATTTAATCAATTTTAGAATATGGCTGTAATGTAACATAATGTGGAATAACTCAAGGGTTCTGAATACTTTCTGAATGCACTGTACACATACTCCAGCAAATACACTAGTACATTTACACACACCTGTGCATCAGGAGTAACTGCCTCCTCTCTGATTAGCAATAGATGACTCTGTCCATCTACCAATACCTCCTTCTTATACCTCCCCCCTGACAATGGAACAGCAGAGCAGAGGTTAGTTATTGTGTGTCAGAGAGCCACTATGAAAGATAAAATGGTAGCACAAGAAAAGTGTTTTTCATGCTTACCTTCAATCTTCTCTAGTGGAAGATAACTGCCTGTTATGTATCTGTTTATCAGCGCTGACCTGCCACTTCGAAGACTTCCCAGCACCCCCTGCACAGATTAAAGAAGTTAGACAACACACACACAGCCTACTGTACACACACACACACACACACACACACACACACACACACACACACACACACACACACACACACACACACACACACACACACACACACACACACACACACACACACACACACACACACACACACACACACACACACACACACACACTCACACACATCTTCACTCATGGTAGCTTCCCTGAATAGAGTGTGAAAAGAGATGAAGCTCCATCTAACTTTTCTTTCAATTGATATTTAATATGGATGCTTTGTCTTACCACACGGAGCTCAGGGATGGATCGACTCAGGGTCCACTCTTGACTATTTGCACAAGCCGCTGCTTGGGAGAAAGGGACAGAGGGAATCATAATTTTGATAATTCAAGGGGAACAACAACCAGAATGGCCTTGGAAAGGACTCGCGATAAATGACTGCTATGTGAATTGGTTGTGTGGCAGTCAGGCACTCTTGATCAAAATAACCTTTCACGACAACATAAATGAGTCTACTGGACTAGGCTAGTTTGTCCAATGCACTGTTCATCCACTGTACCCCCAAGAGGCCTGCCATACATATTTTGTGTCGTTCTCTGAGAACATCCTTCACATGATGTAGCTGCCATTCAAAGGCAGCTGCAGGGGGAGGGGTGGGGGGGGGAACAACTCCCTTCGCTTTGTGTGTTGCTAGGCAGTAGAATGCTCTGCGCAATCCCAGTGGAACACACACACCAACACTGTTACTGTCAGGGATGGAACAGCACCAACACTGTTACTGTCAGGGATGGAACAGCACCAACACTGTTACTGTCAGGGATGGAACAGCACCAACACTGTTACTGTCAGGGATGGAACAGCACCAACACTGTTACTGTCAGGGATGGAACAGCACCAACACTGTTACTGTCAGGGATGGAACAG
>NC_068448.1:16131305-16146305 GCF_023373465.1 Oncorhynchus keta
GAGAGAGATAGAGAGAGAGAGATAGAGAGAGACATAGAGAGACAGAGAGAGAGAGAGAGAGAGAGAGAGAGAGACATAGAGAGAGACATAGAGAGAGACATAGAGAGAGACATAGAGAGAGAGACACATAGAGAGAGAGAGAGACATAGAGAGAGAGAGACAGAGAGAGAGAGAGACATAGAGAGAGAGAGAGACATAGAGAGAGAGAGAGAGACAGAGAGAGAGAGAGAGAGAGAGAGAGAGAGAGAGAGAGAGACATAGAGACAGAGAGACATAGAGAGACAGAGAGAGACATAGCGAGAGAGAGCGACATAGAGAGAGAGAGACATAGAGAGAGACATAGAGAGAGAGAGAGAGAGAGACATAGAGAGAGAGACATAGAGAGACAGAGAGAGACATAGAGAGACAGAGAGAGACATAGAGACATAGAGAGAGACAGAGACATAGAGAGAGACAGAGACAGAGACAGAGACAGACACAGAGAGAGAGGTGAAGTATCTCCTCATGGGATTAGAACAGAACTGCTATACCTGCTCTAAGATGTATGTATTCCTTTACTTCACTTGCCTCTTCACCTCTTCAATGCTTTTAGATTTAGAATTCCAGTCATCCATTGTCAGTGTTTCAATTCAACTTCCATTAATTTTGTTGCAATGTACAAAAATACCATCTTCTGCCACAAATATCAAAAGAAACTGAAATCCAGTTAGCAGCGTCCAGTTGTGTTAAAACATCCTACAGTAAAAACATCTGGATTAAAGTGAGTATAAAATCAGCTGTATAACATGGTTACAATTATTAACTTGTTGTATTTGTGTTGTTTTGCCGCTCCCCCATCTCCAATAGTGTTCAACTTCCTGTCAACTTCCTGTCCCCTATTCTATACAAAACTCAAATCAAAAGTTTTTAAAAATCACATTTCACTGAAACTGTCGATCAAGAGTGTCAGGAAAATCTAAAGGATTTCAATACTGCCATGTTGAAGAAAAAAACTTTGTACGGTATCAGAAAATATCCTCTCAGGGTGCCGTTCAGACTATGGGTTATCCTCTTCAGCCATGTGTTCTGACAGCAACCTCTACTCAGAGAAAGGTCTGAGCAAGAGACAGACGGGACAGTGATTAGGTTTGATGTGGATCAGGAAGAAAAAGCCACTACTATCCAATCGCAGGCAGAGATCTGGAGATGCATGACCAAGTCACAGCGCCCGGCCACCATCACGCCTCTTTCCGTCAGTTCCTGTGTCCTTCAATCGTGTCAGGCATTGTGCATGTCAATAGGGCCACCGGTCTGTGAGGCTGAGCCAAGCCTCTGCAATGAACACTGAACAGCTCTGGCTCTGAATCTTTCTGCTATACAGACAACAGGTACGACATGAATACAAAACCCAGTGCACAGCTGGTACCTGAGAGTATGTTTACAGAGAGAGAATCTTCTCAAGCCCTCCTCTAGAGATCCCCTTCTTGTGTGAGTGCCAAACCAAACAGAGAAGGAAAACCCTTTTTCTCTTATTCCCCCCTCACTCTTTTTTTACCTCTCTGCCTCTCAGCATACAGACTGTGCACTGTCCCAGCTCTTCATTGCTCCTCCCCCCTCATCACCCTCTCTCTCGCTCTTGCTCTCACGCTCTCTCCTTGTTATAAAGAGGGAGCTGATGAGGTGTATAGGAAATGGCTATTAAATCTGTAAACCATATTATGTCATAATGGACCCATGTATTTGTAATGAATACAATGGGAGACAGAGAGCTGGTTTCAATTGCAGGGCGCAGCAGGTGTTTATTTGTAAAGGACCACAGGAGGAGGCAGGTAGCTGGGTCCAGGGGCAGGCAGAATGTCATACACAGGGCATCCAAAAAGGCAACAGTACAGGCAGGGAAAGGCTAGTACCATAGTCCAGGAGATCAGGCAAGATGTTGATGACAGGAAAGTACAGGCAGGGAATAGTCAAAAAGGCATTGTTAGTGAGGATGGTCAAAAACTATGATACACAGGAGGACTAATATGGAAATGAACAGAGCTCTGAATAGAATGTGTACATAAACAAACAATACCTCACAATGACAGGGTGCAAAGAACTGAACTAAATAGTGTGTGTAAATGACATACAGGTGTGTGAACAGGTGATCAGAATTCAGGTGGTTGGGATCTGGAGAGTAAGCTCTGTTCAGGGGATATATGTGTTTCAGAGTGTGAGCTGGAAAGTGAGCTGGAAAGTGGGCTGGAAAGTGGGCTGGAAAGTGGGCTGGAAAGTGGGCTGGAAAGTGGGCTGTGTTCAGGGGATATATGTGTTTCAGAGTGTGAGCTGGAAAGTGAGCTGGAAAGTGGGCTGGAAAGTGGGCTGGAAAGTGGGCTGGAAAGTGAGCTCTGTTCAGGGGATATATGTGTTTCAGAGTGTGAGCTGGAAAGTGAGCTGGAAAGTGGGCTGGAAAGTGGGCTGGAAAGTGGGCTGGAAAGTGGGCTGTGTTCAGGGGATATATGTGTTTCAGAGTGTGAGCTGGAAAGTGGGCTGGAAAGTGGGCTGGAAAGTGAGCTGTGTTCAGGGATATATGTGTTTCAGAGTGTGAGCTGGAAAGTGGGCTGGAAAGTGGGCTGGAAAGTGAGCTGTGTTCAGGGGATATATGTGTTTCAGAGTGTGAGCTGGAAAGTGGGCTGGAAAGTGGGCTGGAAAGTGGGCTGTGTTCAGGGGATATATGTGTTTCAGAGTGTGAGCTGGAAAGTGGGCTGGAAAGTGGGCTGGAAAGTGGGCTGTGTTCAGGGGATATATGTGTTTCAGAGTGTGAGCTGGAAAGTGGGCTGGAAAGTGGGCTGGAAAGTGGGCTGGAAAGTGAGCTGTGTTCAGGGGATATATGTGTTTCAGAGTGTGAGCTGGAAAGTGGGCTGGAAAGTGGGCTGGAAAGTGGGCTGTGTTCATGGGATATATGTGTTTCAGAGTGTGAGCTGGAAAGTGGGCTGGAAAGTGGGCTGGAAAGTGGGCTGGAAAGTGAGCTGTGTTCAGGGGATATATGTGTTTCAGAGTGTGAGCTGGAAAGTGGGCTGGAAAATGGGCTGGAGAGTGAGCTCTGTTCAGGGGATATATGTGTTTCAGAGTGTGAGCTGGAAAGTGAGCTGGAAAGTGGGCTGGAAAGTGGGCTGGAAAGTGGGCTGGAAAGTGGGCTGGAAAGTGGGCTGTGTTCAGGGGATATATGTGTTTCAGAGTGTGAGCTGGAAAGTGGGCTGGAAAGTGAGCTGTGTTCAGGGATATATGTGTTTCAGAGTGTGAGCTGGAAAGTGGGCTGGAAAGTGGGCTGGAAAGTGAGCTGTGTTCAGGGGATATATGTGTTTCAGAGTGTGAGCTGGAAAGTGGGCTGGAAAGTGGGCTGGAAAGTGGGCTGTGTTCAGGGGATATATGTGTTTCAGAGTGTGAGCTGGAAAGTGGGCTGGAAAGTGGGCTGGAAAGTGGGCTGTGTTCAGGGGATATATGTGTTTCAGAGTGTGAGCTGGAAAGTGGGCTGGAAAGTGGGCTGGAAAGTGGGCTGGAAAGTGAGCTGTGTTCAGGGGATATATGTGTTTCAGAGTGTGAGCTGGAAAGTGGGCTGGAAAGTGGGCTGGAAAGTGGGCTGGAAAGTGAGCTGTGTTCAGGGGATCTATGTGTTTCAGAGTGTGAGCTGGAAAGTGGGCTGGAAAGTGGGCTGGAAAGTGAGCTGTGTTCAGGGGATATATGTGTTTCAGAGTGTGAGCTGGAAAGTGGGCTGGAAAGTGGGCTGGAAAGTGGGCTGTGTTCAGGGGATATATGTGTTTCAGAGTGTGAGCTGGAAAGTGGGCTGGAAAGTGGGCTGGAAAGTGAGCTGTGTTCAGGGGATATATGTGTTTCAGAGTGTGAGCTGGAAAGTGGGCTGGAAAGTGGGCTGGAAAGTGGGCTGTGTTCAGGGGATATATGTGTTTCAGAGTGTGAGCTGGAAAGTGGGCTGGAAAGTGGGCTGGAAAGTGGGCTGTGTTCAGGGGATATATGTGTTTCAGATTGTGAGCTGGAAAGTGGGCTGGAAAGTGGGCTGGAAAGTGGGCTGGAAAGTGAGCTGTGTTCAGGGGATATATGTGTTTCAGAGTGTGAGCTGGAAAGTGGGCTGGAAAGTGGGCTGGAAAGTGGGCTGTGTTCAGGGGATATATGTGTTTCAGAGTGTGAGCTGGAAAGTCGGCTGGAAAGTGGGCTGGAAAGTGGGCTGGAAAGTGAGCTGTGTTCAGGGGATCTATGTGTTTCAGAGTGTGAGCTGGAAAGTGGGCTGGAAAGTGGGCTGGAAAGTGAGCTGTGTTCAGGGGATATATGTGTTTCAGAGTGTGAGCTGGAAAGTGGGCTGGAAAGTGGGCTGGAAAGTGGGCTGTGTTCAGGGGATATATGTGTTTCAGAGTGTGAGCTGGAAAGTGGGCTGGAAAGTGGGCTGGAAAGTGAGCTGTGTTCAGGGGATATATGTGTTTCAGAGTGTGAGCTGGAAAGTGGGCTGGAAAGTGGGCTGGAAAGTGGGCTGTGTTCAGGGGATATATGTGTTTCAGAGTGTGAGCTGGAAAGTGGGCTGGAAAGTGGGCTGGAAAGTGGGCTGTGTTCAGGGGATCTATGTGTTTCAGAGTGTGAGCTGGAAAGTGGGCTGGAAAGTGGGCTGGAAAGTGGGCTGTGTTCAGGGGATATATGTGTATCAGAGTGTGAGCTGGAAAGTGGGCTGGAAAGTGGGCTGGAAAGTGGGCTGTGTTCAGGGGATATATGTGTTTTAGAGTGTGAGCTGGAAAGTGGGCTGGAAAGTGGGCTGGAAAGTGGGCTGTGTTCAGGGGATATATGTGTTTCAGAGTGTGAGCTGGAAAGTGGGATGGAAAGTGGGCTGGAAAGTGGGCTGGAAAGTGAGCTGTGTTCAGGGGATATATGTGTTTCAGAGTGTGAGCTGGAAAGTGGGCTGGAAAGTGGGCTGTGTTCAGGGGATATATGTGTTTCAGAGTGTGAGCTGGAAAGTGGGCTGGAAAGTGAGCTGTGTTCAGGGGATCTATGTGTTTCAGAGTGTGAGCTGGAAAGTGGGCTGGAAAGTGGGCTGGAAAGTGGGCTGGAAAGTGAGCTGTGTTCAGGGGATATATGTGTTTCAGAGTGTGAGCTGGAAAGTGGGCTGGAAAGTGGGCTGGAAAGTGGGCTGTGTTCAGGGGATATATGTGTTTCAGAGTGTGAGCTGGAAAGTGGGCTGGAAAGTGAGCTGTGTTCAGGGGATATATGTGTTTCAGAGTGTGAGCTGGAAAGTGGGCTGGAAAGTGGGCTGGAAAGTGGGCTGGAAAGTGAGCTGTGTTCAGGGGATATATGTGTTTCAGAGTGTGAGCTGGAAAGTGGGCTGGAAAGTGGGCTGGAAAGTGGGCTGGAAAGTGAGCTGTGTTCAGGGGATCTATGTGTTTCAGAGTGTGAGCTGGAAAGTGGGCTGGAAAGTGGGCTGGAAAGTGGGCTGGAAAGTGGGCTGGAAAGTGAGCTGTGTTCAGGGGATCTATGTGTTTCAGAGTGTGAGCTGGAAAGTGGGCTGGAAAGTGGGCTGGAAAGTGGGCTGGAAAGTGAGCTGTGTTCAGGGGATCTATGTGTTTCAGAGTGTGAGCTGGAAAGTGGGCTGGAAAGTGGGCTGGAAAGTGAGCTGTGTTCAGGGGATCTATGTGTTCCAGAGTGTGAGCTGGAAAGTGGGCTGGAAAGTGGGCTGGAGAGTGAGCTGTGTTCAGGGGATCTATGTGTTTCAGAGTGTGAGCTGGAAAGTGGGCTGGAAAGTGGGCTGGAAAGTGGGCTGTGTTCAGGGGATATATGTGTTTCAGAGTGTGAGCTGGAAAGTGGGCTGGAAAGTGGGCTGGAAAGTGGGCTGGAAAGTGGGCTGGAAAGTGAGCTGTGTTCAGGGGATATATGTGTTTCAGAGTGTGAGCTGGAAAGTGGGCTGGAAAGTGGACTGGAAAGTGGGCTGGAAAGTGAGCTGTGTTCAGGGGATATATGTGTTTCAGAGTGTGAGCTGGAAAGTGGGCTGGAAAGTGGGCTGGAAAGTGGGCTGGAAAGTGAGCTGTGTTCAGGGGATCTATGTGTTTCAGAGTGTGAGCTGGAAAGTGGGCTGGAAAGTGGGCTGGAAAGTGAGCTGTGTTCAGGGGATCTATGTGTTTCAGAGTGTGAGCTGGAAAGTGGGCTGGAAAGTGGGCTGGAAAGTGGGCTGGAAAGTGAGCTGTGTTCAGGGGATCTATGTGTTTCAGAGTGTGAGCTGGAAAGTGGGCTGGAAAGTGGGCTGGAAAGTGGGCTGGAGAGTGAGCTGTGTTCAGGGGATATATGTGTTTCAGAGTGTGAGCTGGAAAGTGGGCTGGAAAGTGGGCTGGAGAGTGAGCTGTGTTCAGGGGATCTATGTGTTTCAGAGTGTGAGCTGGAAAGTGGGCTGGAAAGTGGGCTGGAAAGTGGGCTGTGTTCAGGGGATCTATGTGTTTCAGAGTGTGAGCTGGAAAGTGGGCTGAAAAGTGGGCTGGAAAGTGGGCTGTGTTCAGGGGATATATGTGTTTCAGAGTGTGAGCTGGAAAGTGGGCTGGAAAGTGGGCTGGAAAGTGGGCTGTGTTCAGGGGATATATGTGTTTCAGAGTGTGAGCTGGAAAGTGGGCTGGAAAGTGGGCTGGAGAGTGGGCTGGAGAGTGAGCTGTGTTCAGGGGATATATGTGTTTCAGAGTGTGAGCTGGAAAGTGGGCTGGAAAGTGGGCTGGAGAGTGAGCTGTGTTCAGGGGATCTATGTGTTTCAGAGTGTGAGCTGGAAAGTGGGCTGGAAAGTGGGCTGGAAAGTGGGCTGTGTTCAGGGGATATATGTGTTTCAGAGTGTGAGCTGGAAAGTGGGCTGGAAAGTGAGCTGTGTTCAGGAGATATATGTGTTTCAGAGTGTTAGCTGGAAAGTGGGCTGGAAAGTGGGCTGGAAAGTGGGCTGGAAAGTGAGCTGTGTTCAGGGGATATATGTGTTTCAGAGTGTGAGCTGGAAAGTGGGCTGGAAAGTGAGCTGTGTTCAGGGGATATATGTGTTTCAGAGTGTGAGCTGGAAAGTGGGCTGGAAAGTGGGCTGGAAAGTGAGCTGTGTTCAGGGGATATATGTGTTTCAGAGTGTGAGCTGGAAAGTGGGCTGGAAAGTGGGCTGGAAAGTGGGCTGGAAAGTGAGCTGTGTTCAGGGGATATATGTGTTTCAGAGTGTGAGCTGGAAAGTGGGCTGGAAAGTGAGCTGTGTTCAGGGGATATATGTGTTTCAGAGTGTGAGCTGGAAAGTGGGCTGGAAAGTGGGCTGGAAAGTGGGCTGTGTTCAGGGGATATATGTGTTTCAGAGTGTGAGCTGGAAAGTGGGCTGGAAAGTGAGCTGTGTTCAGGGGATATATGTGTTTCAGAGTGTGAGCTGGAAAGTGGGCTGGAAAGTGGGCTGGAAAGTGGGCTGTGTTCAGGGGATATATGTGTTTCAGAGTGTGAGCTGGAAAGTGGGCTGGAAAGTGGGCTGGAAAGTGAGCTGTGTTCAGGGGATATATGTGTTTCAGAGTGTGAGCTGGAAAGTGGGCTGGAAAGTGGGCTGGAAAGTGGGCTGGAAAGTGAGCTGTGTTCAGGGGATATATGTGTTTCAGAGTGTGAGCTGGAAAGTGGGCTGGAAAGTGGGCTGGAAAGTGAGCTGTGTTCAGGGGATCTATGTGTTTCAGAGTGTGAGCTGGAAAGTGGGCTGGAAAGTGGGCTGGAAAGTGAGCTGTGTTCAGGGGATATATGTGTTTCAGAGTGTGAGCTGGAAAGTGGGCTGGAAAGTGGGCTGGAAAGTGGGCTGTGTTCAGGGGATCTATGTGTTTCAGAGTGTGAGCTGGAAAGTGGGCTGGAAAGTGGGCTGGAAAGTGGGCTGGAAAGTGGGCTGGAAAGTGAGCTGTGTTCAGGGGATATATGTGTTTCAGAGTGTGAGCTGGAAAGTGGGCTGGAAAGTGGGCTGGAAAGTGGGCTGGAAAGTGGGCTGGAAAGTGAGCTGTGTTCAGGGGATATATGTGTTTCAGAGTGTGAGCTGGAAAAAGGGCTGAAAAGTGAGCTGCTTTCAGGGGATCTACGTGTTTGCGAGTGTGATTTGGAAGCAGACATTACAGTATTGATGTGAAAACTGAATTGCATTTATATGAACTATTATGATTGTAAAATGTGAATTTAGATTTTTTTTAAATAAAGATGACAAAAAACATAAAGATTCTAAAAAATAAAGATGACAAAAAACATAAGGATTCTAAAAAATAAAGATGACAAAAAACATAAAGATTCTAAAAAATAAAGATGACAAAAAACATAAGGATTCTAAAAAATAAAGATGACAAAAAACATAAAGATTATAAAAAATAAAGATGACAAAAAACATAAAGATTCTAAAAAATAAAGATGACAAAAAACATAAAGATTCTAAAAACGAAAGTAAAAAGGGCTGGTGGTAAAGCATAGAAACAAGCTGGTGCAAGAAGGAAGGAAAGACACACCAAAGGAAGACAGATCAGAGAGAGAGAGAGAAAGAGAGAGAGGGGATGAGAGAATAATGAAAGAGGAAGGAGGCGTGGAGAGGGTAATGAAGAGTGACAGTGGAACAGAACGAGGGCGAGTGGAGAGGAAGAAAAATAGAGACTCACTTCACATTCTCCTCTACCTTGTTTGTTCTTCTTATACCACAGCTGACTGAAGATCCGTCATCACAGCCACTCAGTGTTATGGTTATCATCAGCTTCCCCCTCAGGCTTTACTCAAGATGCTGACCTGGCTACTAAGGTGCTAGGATCTTCCCAGCTCCAGTGGGTGAACAATTATCCTTTCTCCTCTCCTCTCCTCTCCTCTCCTCTCCTCTCCTCTCCTCTCCGCCCGCCCGCCCGCCCGCCTGCCTGCCTGCGTGTGTCTGCTTGTGTGTATGTGAGTGACGATCCCTGTGTGAATGTGCTGATCTGTAGCATCTATACCACATACAGGATGTGTTCATTAGCAGTGTGAGAAGGTGATAACTTAATCCACATCAAAAAGATCATTTCAAGCTAAGTCCATTACAAAAAAAATAATGCTTTTAAATAAAATGTTCTATAATAGACTCATTAATGCCGTAGTACATCTCTATGACACATTTAATATTTTTTTCTACGCACATTTTATGTGTTTCCTTTGTAAAAACCTGTTGTCTAGGAACAGTTTTGTGAGGGTTGTATATGTTTAGAATCTTCACATACACGAGACAGATCAGTCTCTCCCTGCTGACATCCCGATACACAGCATCCAACTACCCACCTTTCTCACCCCTACTCTCCCTCCATCTAGCCCTCTCACTATCGCTGAGGGAGCCATGACCACACGGAACAGTTACAGGGGGGAAACGAAACCTAGAAACAACATGACTACAGTCTCAAACACAGAGGAAGTGAATTAATGTGACTAATGCAACATGTTATTTTTGGAAAGCAGGTCAATTTATGTGTAAACATCCTGCAGAACATCTAAAACAGGAACAACTGCCATGTGTCCATATAAAATTATATTTTTGTGTTGAATTACTCACGTACAAGAGGTTTATGTCTATTTCTGTTCTGTTTCTTGATGAATCGAATTAATCTGATATAGACACCCCCAGATTTGACTTTTTTGACTTTTGGTCTTTCTTTATTGAAACATTCTTAATTCATTTAAAAATCACCCCCCACTCCTAAAATAAAAATAAAAAAATAAAAAAAAATATATCCTATACTGCATACATGTACCATACTCCTACAACCGTATATCCAAAACATCTTCCCCAGCAATACAGACAGCCCCCCAACACACCATATCTCCTCAAACATCTCCACACATTTGATCATTTTATAGAACTCAAACTCAACCCTAAGGCGCGCAGAGACCATCCCATTAAACAGTAGTAAAGGGTCTGTTATCCCCCACCTTTGACCCTGTTCCTCCTTGTTAGCCAAATAGCTAACTTTGCCTGAGCAAACAGAAAATTCAACAAAACACATTTTTCTTTCTCCTTACTCGAATACCTGTATCCCATTATAAACATCCCAACAGCAAAAACCACCCCCAACCTGTCACACAGACATTCCAACAGAGACATTAATGGCATTAACCTGGTGCACACAGAAAACACATGAATTACAGTTTCTTTCATTTGACAGAAAGGACACCCCTGCCCAATTCCCGGATCAACCCGTGCCAACCAGCTGTTAGTGGCCAGGGCTCCATGAAGAACCCTCCACTGGAGGTCCCCTGACCTCTTTGGTACTGGGGGTTTGTAGAGCGCCCTCCATCTAAAACCCACCATACTCTCCGCCCCACATACCCCCTGCCACTGATGTGCCTTCACTCCTGTTAGGCTTCTAATGCTCCTCACCTTAACGCAGAGGTTGTAGAGGGCTTTACCTCCCACCCCCTCAAACTCCCCAGGCTCGGAGTGTTAAAATCTAACAAGTCCTCCAGACCCCCTTGCCAGTCTCCAGTCTCTGCCGTCACCTGCAGTGGCGGGAACATTGGTGGCCCCTCTCCCTTTGGCCTCTCAAACACCCCCTTACCGGCTCAGACAGTGCCTCCTGGACCTCCTCCAGGAATCTCTCCAGCAGCCTAAGAGACGTTATTCCTGTTTGTTGCGCCAAGACCTCCGGGGTTTTCCACCCCTCCTCTCCCAGCAGTCTCAGGTCACCCAGCCTTTGTAAACCCCCTGCCATCAGTTGCCTCTGCAGGGTGGCCGACTGAACCGATCTCAAAGGGATGGCTGGGTTGTGGAAGATGGGCTCCTCCCACACCCACTGCCCAGGCTCCACACCCCTTCTCGTGTGGGCCTTAGCAGCTGCCAGGCCCTCAGCACCGCAGAGTAAAACTCTGAGAGACCTGCTGTACTCAGCCTCTCCAGCTTCATGAGGAACAGCTGCCGGTCCAACCCTAATCCGCCAGCTCTCCTCAGCAGCGTGCATGCTGGTTCCCTCCAGCCAACATCAGTGTGGTACAGCAGTCTCTGCACCGCCTTTAGTCGGAAAGCAGCCATCCTGCTCTCCAGTTCCACCAGGCCCTGTCCTCCTTCGTGGACGGTCTTGTACAAAACTGCTGCCTTCAGCCAGTGATGTCCCGACCAAAAAAAGTCCACCAGCTTGCGTTGCAGGTCTGCAAGCAGACCGGCGGGGGGGTTGAGGACAGCCAGTTTATGCCACAAGGAAGATGCCACCAGGTTGTTGATTATCAGCACCCTCCCTCTATATGACACTTGGGACAGGAGCCACCTCAACCTGGCCAGTCTTGACACCACTGCCTGTGTCAGCCCCTCCCAGTTCTTGCTGACCCACCTCTCCGAGCCCAGGTACACCCCCAACACTTTAAGCCCTTCACAACCCCACTGCAAACCCCCTGGAAGCAGAGGAGGAGCCCTATCCCCCATGCCCCACATAACAGAGCTTTGCTCTTTCCCCAGTTTACCTTAGCTGATGAAGCTCCCTCATACACCTTCAGACTGGTCTCTAGTTCCTGCATATCTTGCCCATCCCTGACCATCACAGAAACATCATCTGCATATGCTGAGACTGCAATTCCTGTCACCACATCCATGCCTGTCCAGCACACTCCCCGCAGTCTCCTGCGTAGCAGTCCTTAAAAGGCTCAATGGCTAGTGTGTACAGCTGCCCAGATAGAGGGCATCCTTGTCTAATGCCCCGTCTCACCCAGACTGGCCTACTGAGCCCCCTCCCACCTTAACCATACATGACGCCCCAGCATACAACAGCTTCACACAGGTCACAAAACTCTTCCCAAACCCAAACACAGACATCACATTAAACAGATACTCATGATCCACTCTATCAAAAGCCTTCTCTTGATCTAAAGAGACCAGTCCAAAGTTCACATTAGAACCTCTCGACAAGTCCAACATGTCCCTAATCAAGAACAAGTTGTCCGTGATTGAGCGTCCCGGTACACAATATGTCTGGTCCTTGTGTATTATAGAGTCCAGATGGGACTTCAGTCTGTTAGAGAGGACCTTGGCAAAAATCTTGTAGTCCGCACAGAGTAATGCCACAGCCTCCAGTTCACACAAGTCCCCTTTTTTGGGCAGGAGAGTCAGAGCCGCCCGACGGCAGCTCATCGGCAACTCTCCTACCCCGACGCATTCTCGCAACACGCAAAAGAAATCCTGTCCAATTGTTCCCCAGAATTTTTTGTAAAATTCCACTGGAAGTCCATCAACCCCGGGTGCACGACCGGGGGACATCTGGTTTACTGCCTCTGCCAGTTCATGTGACAACCGAGGAATGTCCATTTCATCCCTCTGTGCCCCAAAAGAGAGCTTAGGGAGTCCTGCGAACAAGACCTGAGCACACATAGGATCACACATTTCTGCCCTATACAATTCAGTATAAAACTCCACAGTCCGCTCCCGCATCTCCCCCACCACAGAGGTCACCCGCCCATCAGACAGCCGTAGACAATGCATACCCTTGGCTTCACTGCTCTGTCTTTCCAAACCAAAGAAGAAGGAGCTGGGAGCATCCATCTCCTTGAGCATGGAGAACCCAGCTCTTACAAGTGCTCCCTTTGCTTTAACCTGGAAAAAACTGCCCAGGTCCCTACGTAATTCGGCTAAGTTAGCCTGGAGGCCTACATTGCCTTGCCCCACCATCTCTACCTCCATCTCACTAATACACCGCTCTAGTTCCCCCAACACTCTCCTAGCCTCTGAGGATGAGAGAGCTGTGTACCGTTGACAGAAAAGCCGAATTTGCACTTTCCCCACATCCCACCACTGACTCAGAGACTCATACTCCTCTCTTCGCTGCCCCCATCTTTCCCAAAAAGTCTGGAAACCTGAGCAAAAAGTGGCATCTTGTAAGAGCTTTACATTGAACTTCCAATAAGATGCCTGCCGGGGCCCTGGTGAAATAGACAGCCGAGCCATGGTTATGTGGTGATCCGAAAACCCCACTGGGAGAATGGTAGCACCCAGAAGCCTATTGCTCTGATTCCTGGACATGTAAAAACGATCAAGTCGAGCTGCACTCACCCTAGCCCCAAAAACCTTCACCCACGTATACTGTCTTGTGTTTGGATGTTTAGTTCTCCAAACATCCACTAGGTCAAACTGATTAAAGATGTCCCTTAACACTCCCACTGACACTGAATGAGGCTCTTCCCCATTTCTGTCTTTTGTAAAATCCATTGTACAGTTCCAGTCACCTCCGATCACCAGCGTCTCCTCAGGCGCTACTTGTGAGAGTTCCTGTCTAAGACTCCCAAATAGAACCCCTCTTTCTCTCCCTGTGTTAGGCGCATACACATTTATAAAGACAAAACACATGTTGTTCATTTCTGCTTTAACAACAAGCAACCTACCCCTACACACCTCCTTTGAGGAGCAAATTTTTACAGCCAGACCCGGTGCAAAAAGGACTGCCACCCCTGCACTAAGATTTGTCCCATGGCTCAACACACTTGCCCCTTTCCACCAGAGCCCCCAATCAACTTCATTCACCACATCACTATGAGTCTCCTGCAGAAACAACACCTGTACTTGTTTATGTTTTACATATTCACTCAACACACTCCTCTTTCCCGCATCTCTGGCGCCATTTATATTGAGCGAGCCTACCCGAAGAGTCTCCATAAGAAGTGGGAGAAAAGCCAGCAGAGAAATAGACCAATAGCAAAGCTCAAAAAGCACCAGTGTCAGTAAGAAATTAAACATTTAAACAGTGTCTGAAGGTAAACCTTTACGCACTGTTGTGACCCACTTCCTCAACCTAAACCGTTTCCTGGGTGAGAGTACACCATGCCCCTCATTTCTCATAGCATGTTGTACTGATCTTACAAACTTTCTAGGATCAGGAAAAAAGCCTCAAGATTAACTTTTTTCCCCTTAGTCTCATTCAGGAACCTTGTCAGTTCTCTCAACGTGTACTTAGACCTCTCTGGTTGACTGGCTGTCAGCTCCGGGCCAATTGAAGAGGAGTCTGAAAAAATAACTCCTCATCCTCTTCCTCAGACTCACTTTCCTCCTCTTCTCTATCTCCCACCCTGACCACCTGCCCTTTCTCTCTGGTTAGGGCCTCACCCACAGCAACAGGCAACATTTCCATGGTGCCTTTGTCCACACCCTTTTTCTTTTTCCTCTTGACACCCTCCTCCTCCCCCCCTAATCACTTACACTTCCCCACTATACTCTCCTCATCCACTAGAATAACCTGACTAGACACAGTATCATCTGCACCACCCTCCATAGCATGACTAGGGCCAGCCTCAGCTACACCACCCTCCATAGCATGACTAGGGCCAGCCTCAGCTATACCACCCTCCATAGCATGACTCGGCCCAGCATCATCTGCACCACCCTCCATAGCATGTCTAGGCCCAGCCTCAGCTACCCCACCATCTCTAGCCTGACTAGACCCAGCCTCTGCTTCTCCACCATCTCTAGCCTGACTAGACCCAGCCTCATCTACACCACCATCTCTAGACTGACTAGGCCCAGCCTCTGCTGTCTGCATCTCCTTACCCCCTTCATTTTGACCTCGATTTCCCCCCCTTGCGCTCGTACCCTCCCCTTGTCTATGGCCTTTATGTGGGCACGCAAAGCTCTTCTGCCCCAAATCCCCACATTCAAAACACCGTAGACTATCTGTGCTGGCAAAACCTGCATAGAGCCCCTCCCCATGCCTCACTTTAAAATGCACATTTAGCTGTTGCTCATTATTGTTCAGAAACATAAACACTTGCCTCCTGAATGAAACAACGTGCTTAACGGCATCTGCCTGAAAACCTGCTGACAGTACACGGAAACCGCTAGCAAACTTACCAAAACGACTCAGCTCTTTCCTAATTTGATCATCCGTAATAAACGGAGGCAAATTTGCCACTACAACTCTTGTTGAAGGGGTAGAGAGAGGTGAAATTGACCCCAACACATCCCTTACAAATATTCCGCTAGCAATTAGCCTACCGACCAAATTAGCCCTTTCATGAACACAACCACAGCTTTGTTCATTCTAGAAGCAGAATGTATAA